>NC_037679.1:98095330-98224414 GCF_003255815.1 Theropithecus gelada | reverse complement strand
CAAAAAAAAAAAAAAAAAAAAAAAATACAAAAAACTAGCCGGGCGAGGTGGCGGGCGCCTGTAGTCCCAGCTACTCAGGAGGCTGAGGCAGGAGAAAGGCGTAAACCTGGGAGGCAGAGCTTGCAGTGAGCTGAGACTCGGCCACTGCACTCCAGCCCGGGTGACAGAGCAAGACTCCATCTCAAAAAAAAAAAAAAGAAGAAGAACATGGACCAGGGGCAGTGGTTCATGCCTATAATCTCAGCACTTTGAGAGGCTGGGGTGGAAGGATGTCTTGAGGCCAGGAGTTTGAGACCAGCCTGAGAAACATAAAGAGACCCAGTCTCCACATAAAATTAAAACTTAGTCAGGCATGGTAGTGTGCACCTCCAGTCCTAGATACTCTGGAGGCTGAGGTGGGAGGATCTCTTGAGCCCAGGAGTTCGAGGCTACAGTGAGCCATGATTGTGCCACTGCACTCCAGCCTGGGTAAGAAAGCAAAGCCCTCTCTAAAAAAACAAAAAGAAGAAGAAGAACATGGAACTGCCAGACTTGGGCTATTTCATTTCCCAGAGATAATTTTTTTACCGAGTGGAGAGAAAATAGATGGTTTGATCCTTAGGCTCTATTTCTTGCCCTGTGCTAGAATTATCGAAGCTTTGTGTAAGAGTTCCTTTAGCAAATATAGGTGGCCTGCGATGCCCCAAATAAGAGAGGAAAAGACAAAGGCAGATGTTACTGCTGTCAGTCATCTCAGATATGGAAAAGAGAGGCGGCCCCTTGCCAGGGAGAAGGAAGAGCCAGATGCTGTGCATGAGGCACTCTCCTACCTCCCCTAAGACAGGGGTCGCCCTTGCTCTGAAAAATTCAAGCAGAGAATCCTCAGGAGGAGTGGGGCCAAGAAATCAGAGTGAGAAATATTTGATTATTGCTTAATAATGTTTTACGTAGAAAATAAAATAATTTTTTAAAACAGGCTGGCCAGGCGCGGTGGCTCACGCCTGTAATCCCAGCACTTTGGGAGGCCGAGGCAGGTAGATCACGAGGTCAGGAGATTTAGACCATCCTGGCCAATGTGGTGAAACCCCGTCTCTACTAAAAATACAAAAATTAGCTGGGCGTGGTGGCAGGCGCCTGTAATTCCAGCTACTTGGGAGGTTGAGGCAGGAGAATCGCTTGAACTCGGGAGGCAGAGGTTGCAGTGAAGCGAGATCATGCCATTGCACTCCAACCTGGTGACAGAGCAAGACTCCGTCTCAAAAAACAAAAACAAAAACAAGCAAACAAACAAAAAAACAGGCCGGGCGCAGTGGCTCACGCCTGTAATCCCAGCACTTTAGGAGGCCGAGACGGGCAGATCACCTGACGTCAGGAGTTCAAGACCAGCCTGACCAACATGGTGCAACCCTATGTCTACTAAAACAACAAAAATTACCCAGGTGTGGTGGCAGGCGCCTGTAATCCCAGCTACTCGGGAGGCTGAGACAGGAGAATCACTTGAACCCAAGAGGTGGAGGCTACAGTGAGCTGAGATCATGCCATTGCACTCCAGCCTGGACAAGAGCAAGACTCCACTTCAAAAAATAAGAAGGAAAGAAAATAATTTTTAAAAACATACAATATGCCTAGCACGGTGGCTCATGCCTGTAATCCCAGCACTGTGGGAGGCTGAGACAGTTGGATCAATTGAGATCAGGTGCCTGGCCAACATGGTGAAACCCCATCTCTACTAAAAATACAAGAATTAGCTGGGTGTGGTGGTGCACGCCTGTGGTCCCAGCTGCTTGGGTGGCTGAGGCAGAAGAATCACTTGAACCCAGGAAGTGAAGACTGCAGTGAGCTGAGAATGTGCCACTGCACTCCAGCCTTGGCAACAGAGGGAGACTCAGTTAAAAAAACAAACAAACAAACAAAAACACACACACACACACCCACAACAACACACATAACTTTTTTGTCTAGGAAAGTTCTGGAAGAATACTCAATAATCTGAAAATAGTGCTTACCCTAAGGAGGTAGGAAGAGGACCAGGGATTGGGGGAGGAGACTGATCAAAGGAAACCTGAGTCTTATCTATAATTTTCCATTTTTATTTTCACCTCCAACTTTTAAAATATAATTTGTACTTTTTATTGTGAACTAAGATATGCAAAATCGTACATGAAAATAACACATTGAAAACTCACGTTAAGATCAGAACATTAGCAGAACCTTAGAAGCGCCCTGATCACACCTTCCCTCCTCACCCGCGGAGGCAGCTCTGGCTTGTGTCTATCACTTCCTCACTTTCCTTTCTAGTTCTACCATCTGTGTGCACCCTGAACAACAAACTGTTTCGTTTTGCCTGTTTTTGAACTTTATATATGGAATCGTATGTACTTTTCTATGCCTTGCTTCTGTGTGTGAAAGCAATATCACTTAACATGCTTTTTCTATCTACTTATTTATTTATATGTGGTAAAATATACATAAAATTTACCATTTAAGCCATGTTTAAATGTACAATTCGGGGGGCATTAAGTACATTCACGATGTACAATATTATATTTTTGAGACTCATGAAAATTAATCTACATGGCTAGATGCAGGTGGCTCATATTCATTCCTCTAAAGTACTACATTGTGTGAATATTCCACTGGGTGAATATACAACAATTTATTATTCAGCTACTGTTCTCTCCCTCCCTTCCTTCCTTCCTTCCTTCCTTCCCCCCCTCTCCCTCCCTTCCTTCCTTTTCTTCTCTTTTTCTTTTCCTTCCTTCCTTCCTTCCTTCCTTCCTTCCTTCCTTCTTTTCTTCCTTTCTTTTGCAGTGGCGCGATCTCAGCTCACTGCAACCTCCACCTTTCAGCTACAAGCTATTCTTATGCCTCAGCCTCCAGAGTAGCTGGGACTACAGGCATGTGCCACCACACCACACACACCACACACACTAATTTTTGTATTTTTAGTGAAGATGGGGTTTTGCTATGTAGCCCAAGCTGGTCTCAAGCTCCTAGGCTCAAGCCACCTGCCTGCCTCAGCCTCTCAAAGTGCTGGGATTACAGGTGTGAGCCACCACACCGGCTTTCTTTCTTTCTTTCTTTTTCTTTTGGAATTACAAACAGTAGCGCTTGAATCTTTTTGCATATGTCTCCTGGGGCACAGGTACAAGCATTCTTAGTGCATTTACCTACTGATGAAAATGATGGATTTTGCTGGTTTAATTTTTCATAAGGAGGTGATATGAATATTGCTTTTATCATTAAATTTCAATTTTAAAAAGGAAGAGAAACAAGTTGGGAGGGGCTCATAGAGTGAAAGGGCAGGGAACGGTCTATGAGACCAGAAGCAGACAGGCAGGAAGGGCGGCTGAGCCATGCCTGCAGGCTGATCATGGAAGGTGCTGCGAGTACACAGTCGGATCAGCGCAGGAACTGAGCACCTTTGAGGCGTGCACTCTATAAGGGCTCGTCAGCAGTCGACTGGGGTTCAGGAGACCTGGGTTCTCTCCCAGCTGTGCCACAAGGGAAAGTCATTTTGCCTCCGCAGCCCGTGGTTCTGATAGATGTAGAGTGAGAGGGTAAAGCCGAAGGTCGGAATCATTTTCCAGCCCTGCTGGCTTGAAATCCTAAGCCGGCTGGAGCAGTAAGATGGGGGATCCCCACAGGAGCTTCTACCTAGAAGCCAGGAGGAGGGGACAGGATGCCAGAAAGGAAAGAACTCTGTCTCTCCAAGACCCAAAAGATAACTAAAAGTAATGACGGGGCCTCACCCCAGTAAGTCAGCAGTGGTGGTGCGGTGGTAAATGTTAACAGCCAGCTTTCGGGGGGGGAAGCCCTTGATCTATGGCATTGGTGATGTATGTGGTTGGAAGTATTCCTACTATGGCCAACTGGCCAATTTCAAGCTACCAACAAGTAACCTCACAAAATTCCTGAAAATGTAAGCATCCGGCTTTGGCGAGGCAGTGCTAGCGGGCTCCAGCACAGCCTAGGAGCAAGCTGCCCTCAGAGCTCAGGCTCAGACACCACACCAGAGACTAGCAGGGGAAACAAAGGTCTTAGGTGCCTCTCAGGGGTCACAGTCATGAGGCTCAGAAACAGCTGTGGGAAGTGGGGCCTGCCTCCCTCCCCAACACAGGGAAGATCACTAGACTGGCTCCATGAGCCATTTACCTCACCCGGAATGGTGGCTCATACCTGTAATGCCAGCATTTTGGGAGGCAAAGGTGGGCAGATCACTTGAGCTCAAGAGTTTGAGACCAGCCTGGGGAACACGGTGAAACTCCATCTCTACAAAAAATACAAAAATTAGCTGGGCGTGCTGGGCGCGGTGGTTCATGCCTGTAATCCCAGCACTTTGGGAGGCCAAGGCTGGCGGATCACCTGATGTCAGGAGTTTGAGACCAGCCTGACCAACATGGAGAAACCTCGTCTCTACTAAAAATACCAAATTAGCCGGGCGTGGTGGTGCATGCCTGTAATCCCAGCTACTCTGGAGGCTGAGGCTGGAGAATCGCTTGAACCCAGGAGGCGGAGGTTGCAGTGAGAAGAGACTGCGCCATTGCACTCCAGCCTGGGCAACAAGAGCGAAACTCCGTCTCAAAAAAAAAAAAAAAATAGCTGGGCTTGGTGGTGCATGCCTATAGTCACAGATATTTCAGGGGCTGAAGCAGGAGGACTGCTTGTGTTCAGAAGGTCGAGGCTACAGTGAGCCGAGATGGTGCCACCGCACTCCAGCCTGGGTGACAGCACGAGACGCTGTTTCAAAAAAAAAAAAAAAGCAAGTAGAAAATGCCAGGGGCAGTTGGGCACAGTGGCTCACACCTGTAATCCCAGTACTTTGGGAGGCCAAGGCAGGTGGATCACCTGAGGTCAGGAGTTCGAGACCAGCCTGGCCAACATGGTGAAACCCCGTCTCTACTAAAACTACAAAAATTAGCCGGATGTACTGGTAGATGCCTGTAATCCCAGCTACTCGGGAGGCTGAGGCAGGAGAATCACTTGAACCAGGGGGGCAGAGGTTGCAGTGAACAACCACTTCACTCTAGCCTGGGCGAAAGCGAGACTCGTCTCAAAAAAAAGAAAAAAAAGGCCAGGCATGGTGGCTTATGCTTGTAATCCTAGCACTTTGGGAGGCCAAGGCTCCCAAAGGATCCCAAGGATCACCTGAGGTCAGGAGTTCAAGACCAGCCTGGCCAACATGGTGTAACCCCATCTCTACTAAGAATACAAAAATTAGCTGGGCGTGACAGTGCATGCCTGTGATCCCAGCTACTCGGGAGGCTGAGACAGGAGAATCGCTTGAACTGGGAGGTGGAGGTTGCAGTGAGCCAAGATCTTGCCACTGCACTCCAGCCTGGGTGGCAGAGTGAGACTCCATCTCAAAAAAAGAAAGAAAAAATGCCAGGGGCCCAGGACCCTACTGTGAGAGGAAACATCCCCTGTCGCCTTGTGAAATCATGATTCTTCGTGATAAAGAACCGAGTATGAATAATACATACAGAGCAGACATATCGCCTATGCACAGCTTGTTCAATTTAGTGAGTCGTTCTGTCTCTTTCACACTCCTTTGGTTTAGTTCCCAGGTTAACTAGCTGTTCCCTCAACCCTATGCCTTGGGACTTGCAGCCTCGAATACCGAGGAGGAGAGAGGAGGAATGAATATCTATTGAGTACCCAAACAAGACAAGGCCAGACATTTCATTTATATTGTTACCCTTAATTGTCCCAACATATGGCAAAGTGCATGACACTATCCTCAAGCAGACGAGGACTCAGTCGAGAGATTGTGGGACATGCTGGACATGATGCGAGTAGTAGCTGGCAGAGAGGTATTTGGACCACCAGTCTGTCTGGTTCTGAAAGTCAAGCTCTCTCCACCTACCCCAGGATCCTCCTGTCTCAGTGGGTTTGGGCCCCTGAACCACCCTTCAGTTCCAGGTCAAGACTGCTCCCTTCATAGCGACGTCTTTCCCTCAATGCTTCTCCCCTTGCCTGGTATCTGAGAAATTCCTTTTTTTGGTCTTGCCCTTCCCTGGTTACATAGACTGAGAGTCAGAAAACCTCAGTAGTCAGCACTCAAACCTCACACCTATCAATTTACATAATGTCTGATTTCAGAAATCAGCTTTATCTCAGACCAAAATTAATCCCCTAAATCACAGATCACATAAAATCACAAGCGTGACAAGTCCTAAAAAAGAAAATGTGGCCAGGCTCACACCTTGTAATCCCAGCACTTCAGGAGGCAAAGGTGGGAGGATTGCTTGAGCCCAGGAATTCAAGACCAGCCTGGGCAACATAGCAAGACCTCGTCTCTACAAAAAAATAACAAATAAAAAAAATTAGCCAAGTGTGGTCCCAGCTACTTGAGCGGCTGAGGCAAGAGGATTGCTCGAGCCCAGGAGACCGAGGCTGCATTGAGCTATGTTGCCACTGCACTCCAACCTAGGCAACACAGCGAGACCCTGTCTCAAACAAACAAAAAAAGCATAACTACAGGACTATGCTCGGCCAGGTATGGGGGTTAGATTTATATTACCCACATGGTTGGAAAACTTCCTTTGTCCCCAAGAAAATAACATGAAAACTGGTCTCAAGTCAGTGACATCCCTGGGGTGTCTGACAAAAGCAAATGCAAAAACACTGAAGGGACATGTCCTCAACCCAGCCACCAAGGAGGCCCACAGAAAAAGCCTGTTGAATATGCACTTTCTTTCCCTCCCTCTCTTTAATGGAGACGGGGTCACACTCTGTCACCAGCACTGGAGTACAATGGGGTCTCACTATGTTGCCCAGGCTGGTCTCAAACTCCTGACCTCAGGCCATCCTCCTGCCTCAGCCTCCCCAAGTGCTGAGATTACAGGTGTGAGCCACTGTGGTGGGCTTGAAGATGCACTCTTGATTCAAAATTAGAAAACACACCTGAAACAGTTTCACCTAGAGAAACTTTTTCATCTAAGTCAGTCATAAAAATCAAATATTTGTGCTTAGACTCAGATCACTATATATAAAGTGTCGAGGAAAGTTTTTTTAAAAATAATAAAACACATTAAATCATATTGCTCTTACTAAATATATTACTATTAATGTTTTATTATATTGTAGAAAATTTTGTTACCTATTAATATTTTAATGAGAGCAACTAGATCTTTTATGTTGCAAATAAGTAAATGCAGTATCTTTATTGTTTTTCCTATCCTTATCTCATTCTTTTTATTTTTATTATTTTGTTGCTGTTGCCCACACTGGTCTCAAACTCCTGAGCTCAAGCAATCCTCCCACATCAGCTTTCCAAAGTGCTGGGATTACAGGCATGAGCCACTGCATGTAGCCAATCTCATCCTTTTTGTGTTTCTATATGTGATCATGTAATTCTACCTCATCCTTTAGAATGTCTACATATTCTTTTTCTTTTTTTTTTCGAGACGGAGTCTCGCTCTGTCGCCCAGGCTGGAGTGCAGTGGCACAATCTCGGCTCACTGCAAGCTCCAGCCCCCCGGTTCATGCCATTCTCCTGACTCAGCCTCCCGAGCAGCTGGGACTACAAGCACCCGCCACCACGCCCGGCTAATTTTTTTTTTGTTGTTGTATTTTTAGTAGAGATGGGGTTTCACCATATTAGCCAGGATGGTCTCGATCTCCTGACCTCGTGATCCACCCGTCTTAGCCTCCCAAAGTGCTGGGATTACAGGCGTGAGCCACCGCACCCGGCCTAGAATGTCTACATATTCTTATATAGAACCTATTTGAGTATATAATATATGATTAACGTATTTAAAATATTGTGGGGAGTCGAACCAGCGTCACCGCAGCGGTGTGGTTGGAGAGCGAGCAATTCCTGACGGAACTGACCAGACTCTTCTGGAAGTGCCGAACGACGGGCAGCGTCTATACCACCTTGAAGAAGTAGGATGGTTGAACCAAACCCGTTTCAAAGAAGGGTTCTGCGGAGGGCTGTGAGTCCTCAGACAACAAGTGTCTGTTAACAGCTACCGATGGGAAAAAGCAGAGGAGCACTGTGGTGGACTCCAAGGAAGTGAGTACGTTTCAGATGGCTTATTCAAACCTACCGAGAGCTAACATGGATGGGCTGAGAAGAGGGACAAAAAGAACGAAAGGAAGAAGACCAAAGCAGCAGTAAAGGGCACAAATTCCCTGCTTTCACCAATTAACCACGGAATTGCTATTTTTTCCTTTGGTTTTTACTTTTGGCCACATAGCTAGGTTTCTGGTTCCCCCACAGTAGGTGTTTTCACATAAGATTAGGGTCCTTTTGGAAAGAATAGTTGCGATGTTTACAGGGTAGTTGTGGTAAGAATCTAGTTTATTTTACATTTGGCTAATTGGTCTGTGCTGCATGGTTATATACTCCTGGATTATAGATTAAAGGTCTCTGTAGTCATCTTTGTGAAGAGCAAGCTATCATTAAACATGTCTGTTTATCAAAAAATAAATAAATAAAATAAAATATTGTTTACTTTGGGATACATGCTGAAAATCATTTTATTGATAGGGTACCAAAAAAAAAAAAGCAGAGACCACTGAATTAGAAATAGACATTTTTTCAGGCACAGATGGAACACTTACAACCACAGACTAAGCTATAGAGCAAATCTCAAACAAATGCCAGAGGATTCATATGTATTCATTTTCTACAGCTGCTATAACAAATTACCACAAACTTAGTAGTTGAAAACAGCCCAAATGTATTATGTTACAGCTCTACAGGTCAGAAGTCTAAAACAGGCCTCAGCAGGCTACAATCAGTGTTGGCAGGTGCAACTGCCCCTGGAGGGTCTAGGGTCAAATCCGTCTCCTTGCTCCTTCCAGCTTCTAGAGGCCGCCCACATACCGAGGCTCATGGCCCTCTTCTTCCAGCTTCAAGGTCAACAACATCATTGATCCTTCTCATGCAGCTGCCTCTCTGGCGCTCTCTCCTCTGCCTCTCTTTTCCACTTACAAGGATCCTTGTGATTACACTGGGTCTACCTGGATAATGCAGAATAATCACCCATCTCAAGGCCAACCTGGATTCCATCTGCAGCCTTAACTCCCCTTTGCCATGTAACTTAACATGCAGTTCCAGCGGCACAGATGTCCTCGGGAGGCCAACGTTCTGCCTGCCATGCTACACAGACAGACTGAGTGCTCTGGCCACAATAAATTTAAAATTAAAATAATAAACAAGGAAAAGTTAAGCCCCACAGATACAGAAAAATTTTAATGCATTTATAAATGAAATATAGGTAAAAATAAATAATAACGGGAAAAGTAAATCAACAACAATAAAAAAATATATAGCAAAGCTTATGAGATGTAGCTAAAGTAGATCTTCTAGGGAAGTTTATAGTCTTAAATGCATATATTAGAAAAGAAGAAATTTCTAAATTAATTAAGCATCCAATAAATTATATAAAGAATGGCAAAGTATGCCAGGTACAGTGGCTCACTTCTGTAATCCCAACACTTTGGAAGGCCAAGGTGGGTGGATCACTTGAGGTGAAGAGTTCGAGACCAGCCTGACCAACATGGCGAAACCTCATCTCTACTAACAATACAAAAATTATCCAGGTGTGGTGGTGCACATCTGCAATCCCAGCTACTCAGGAGGCTGAGGCAGGAGAATCACTTGACTTCAGAGGAGTAGGGTGCAGTGAGCCAAGATCACACCACTACATTCCAGCCTGGGCGACAGAGCGAGACTGCCAAAAAAAAAAAAAAAAAAAAAGACAACAGTGAAACACCTACACACAAGCAAATCAAATTCTACCAGGCTTTCAAGGAACAGATTATCCCTATTATATATAATCTGTATATTAAAAAAATTAAAAATGGCACTTAAAAAACAAGTGGTCAAAGCAAGGAAAATAGAATGGTGTCACAGAAACCAAGGAAAGTAACAGTTATCATGTAGGTAGCGAGCTGCCAGATCCCACATCTCTGTTAAACTTTGCTTCCTGGATGAGGCACTCCCGACCCCTTAAATCCCCCTATTAGGGGTATAACACCTACATTGCACCCCGACTCTCTCCTTCATAGCAATAATGACCATTACTAACAAATTTTAATTTTGGTTTTTTTGGGCGGTTTTGTGAGATGAGGTCTTGCTCTGTCACCCAAGCTTGAGTGCAGTGGCATGATCATGGCTCACTATAGCCTCGACCTCCTGGGCTCAAGTGATCCTCCCATCTCAGCCTCCCGAGTAGCTGGGACCGCAGGCTCGTGCCACCACACCCAGTTAATTTATTTTTATTATGTGTAGAGGCAGGGTGTCACTCTGTTGCCCAGGCTGGTCTTAAACTCCTGGGCTCAAGCAATCCTTCCGCCTTGGCCTCCCAACGTGACTGGGATTACAGGTGTGAGCCACCTCACCTGGCCAGTTTTACATTTGTCTTTGAGATCATATGATCAATGTCTGACTCTCACACTGGTGTGTCAACTCCATCAGGGCAGAAACCACATATGTGTCTGTTTTTCATCTTTGTGCCCCATTACTTAGCTGGTTCCTAACACAAAATGGATGTGCGGAAAACGCTCGTCAGATGAATGAGGAGGTCTAAAGGGCCTTGAGCCCTCTGACATTTCCATCTTATCATTGTGGACAGAGCCGCTATGGCACAAAGCTGAGCTGGACCATCCAATATTGAGCCAGTGCCTTGTGTGCTAGGAGACACTGGGAGCTGTGCTGGGCTTCTGAGGAGTGGGCAGAGGCTGGAACCCACAGTTGGTCAGTCCCCCACATCACCCAGAGTGGGGAGGTGCAGAAATGAAAATTATGGAGTTACAAGACCCAGAACCTCATTAATGAGCTTAACTCACTGTCCCGCGCGGGCCTCTCAAAGCCTTGCTGGGAAGGAGGCTTTAAGGTGGTGGGGGCAGTGGTGCCAGTGGTGGTCATCAAAGAAAGTGGGAACTGGGGAGGAAGGAATGGGGAGCAAGGGACAAAGAAGGCCAGAAAAACTCAGAGCTTCAGGTGATGAGACTCAGGAACCCTAAGTCAGGAACAGTGACTGCAGACATCTTTGTCCCATAACAGAACTTCCTCCTAAGCAAAAGTCTTGCAGAGACTAGTCCTGCTGAGCGCTTTAACAGGTTATGAATTCATAAAAATTGGAGAAAAAAGAAAAGGTCTGCCACATGTAATAGCCTTCTGTTTAGAGCTGGTTTAGAGGAAACTTTAAGCAAGTCTTGTGTCCTACACTTCGGGCTTGAGGCAGGGTACAGGTAAGACAACAGACAGGAGACATGGAGGCAAGAACCAGACTTCAGCTGAAAGAGAAATCAGAGCCAGAGGTGGCCACAAGAACACCCAACCTACTGGAACTTGTGCAGGTGGACAGCCTGCAGAGGACCTGCCCTGAGTGGGGAGCAAGGAGCATCTTATCTAGGTTTCAAGGAGCAGGGTGCCCCTGGCAGACATCTAGGCTACAGTCACTGGGCCAGGTGGAGGGTTGGTGAGGCCCTCTCAAAAGTCATGAGACGGCCAGGTGCAGTGGCTCACGCCTGAAATCCCAGCACTTTGGGAGGCAGAGGCAGGCGGATCACAAGGTCAGGCGATCGAGACCATCCTGGCTAACATGGTGAAACCCTGTTTCTTGCAGTGAGCTGAGATCGCACCACTGCACTCCAGCCTGGATGACAGAGTGAGACTCCGTCTCAAAAAAAACAAACAAAAAAGTCATGAGAGGCCGGGCGCAGTGGCTCACGCTTGTAATCCCAGCACTTTGGGAAGCCAAGGAGTTGTGGATCACTTGAGGCCAGGAGTTTGAGACTAGCCTGGCCAACATGGGAAAACCCTGTCTCTACTAAAATACAAAAAATTAGCCGGGCATGGTGGCCGGTGCCTGTAATCCCAGCTACTCGGGAGGCTGATGTATAAGAATCGCTTGAACCTAGAAGGCAAAACCTGCAGTGAGCCGAGATCATGCCACTGCACTCCAGCCCTGGGCAACAGTGGGAGACCCTGTCTCAAAAAAAAAAAAAAAAGAAAAAAAAGAACAAAAAAAAAGGTCATGAGAGTCCTCAGAGTTCTCAAGAAGGGCTTCTGTGGGCCTGTTTCTGGAAAGGAAAGAAAAGTGGGGAGCTGTTGAGAAAATACCATATATTTTTATGCCCCAGCCAGGCACGGGGGAGAGGTTGACCCCAAAAGAGAAAGTGGTTGTGTGAGATTTCAAGGAAGATGTCAGTGGGCTGCATCCCAGGGCCTGTAGACAAAAGGAAGGGCCCAGCCAGGCGTGATGGCTCATGCCTGTAATCCCAGCACTTTGGGAGGCCAAGGCGGGCAGATCACCTGAGGCTAGGTGTTCCAGTCCAGCCTGGTCAACATGACAAAACCCCATCTCTACTAAAAATACAAAAAATAAGCTGGGTGCCGTGGCTGTCCCCTGTAATCCCAGCACTTTGGGAGGCTGAGGTGGGCAGATCAACTTGAGGCCAGCCTGACCAACATGGCGAAACCCCATCTCTACTAAAAATACAAAAATTAGCTGAGCGTGGTGGTGTGCACCTGTCGTCCCAGTTACTCGGGAGGCTGAGGCATGAGAATTGCTTGAGCCTGGGAGATGGAGGTTGCAGTGAGCTTAGATCGCATCATTGCACTCCAGCCTGGAGTTGGAGTGACAGAGCGAGATGGGGAGAGAAAAAAAAAGGAAGGCTCCGTCCAGGGAGCCAGCCTAGGATGGGGAAGGTTCACCAGAAGTGGATGCAAAGAGTGCTGGAGATGAGCTCATTCTATTTGCCAGGAAAGAAAAAGGTCCAGAAACCTGGCTTTCCTCCTCTTGGCCGAGGCCCTCCAGGAGAGCCAGGCAGACTCTGCTCCTGCTCTGACCCCCTGGAGAAGCGGTATGTAGAAGAGAGAGGCGATGGACTTTGGTCCAGAGGACAGAGGCCTTAGGCGAGTGAGCAGTTCCCAGTCGAGTTCGTTGCTAGGCTCGGCGAACTCCAAGTCCCTGCTTGACAAGTCTCTTCCTAAAGGTCCCCAGTTCCTCATGATTCTTCTGAGGGTCTCGTCCATCCTCCCAGGGCCTGCTGTCAGCTAGCCACCCCACTGCCCCACGCCTGCGGTGAAGACATTTACCACAACCTGGAAATGGCGGGTGACAGAAAAGTCCTCAAGGCCACAGCACTCTGTGCTGGGAATTCAGGTGCCCTGCCTGATGGTGGAAAGGGTGGTTTTGCATAAACAGCTCTCTGAATCACACCCAGATGTGGCTTCCGACTTGAGTGGACCCCCATGAATTGCTGCAGAGGGGCCTGGGAAAAGACAAGAGAATGGAGAAAATGAAGAGAAAGGAAACTACAGAGTGAGACAGAGAACAGATCTGACAGGTGTGACCACAGCAGTGTGACATTTATGAGCGGTGTGGAAACAACGGCAAAGCCCCTGAATGAAAAACTTCCTGGGGAAATAAGCCACTCCGCGTCTCGGTTGCCGAGGAAAGAGTGGAGGTTGCTGACCCATGTGTGCCCCCATGACTCAAAGAGGGAAAAGTCTAGCTGTTTCCGATATCCCGAAATCAGTCTTGCTGGAAGAACTGGGAAAATAAAAAAGAGATGACCTCCGTAGGAAGCTACCTTTAATCCCGACTGCCCAAGGCTGGGAGAGAAGACACCCCAGGTGATCCAGGACACCAGTGACTGACACAGCCAGAGGTGGGAAGGGGAGGATAAAGATGGCACAAAGGTGAGGAGTGAGCAAGGGTCTGAGAGGGAAGGCCATGCGGGCAGGAGGTGGCACCCACATCAGAGGCTGACGTGAGGATTAAAGGAGAGCATAGGTGATCTGCAACAGTGACAGGAGAGAGGCAGCGCTACGCCCCTTGCCTGCAGTTCTGAGCATTCTGTAGCCAACTCGTTTGGCCATCAAACCAGACCTCAATTGAGACAAGGCTATTTAAGCTTCCTCCCAGTCGGTGTAAATATTCAATAGTTTTGCTGCAGAAATGTTGCGTTTGATTATGAGGCTACCCCAACTCCCCGAGGGTGTTTTGTGGTGCTAGTTTCTGCATAAACCTGAAAAATTCTGAATTCTAATACTTATCGGACCCCCAAAGTTTCAGATAAGAGCTTGTGGACCTGTGCTCAATTCTGGCTCTCGTTCCTTCTTTCAGCTGTTGTCTGTGAAAGGAGGGATGCAGGTATGGGAGACAGGAGACACGCGAATTCATTGGTAAACTGTGGACGGGCGGGGTGTGGGGGGATAATGTGGGCACCTTTGTGCACAAGTGCATATGGAGAGGAGGAGTGGGAGACTGTGTGTCCATCACCTTTTTGTAAAAGAAGCAGGAGTCAGTGGGCTACATGCTTCATGAGCAGGAGAGGCGGAAACCAAGGGAGGCTCATGTGTTGGAGGAGGCATGTTTGAAGAGCAGCAGGTCTGACAGTTTGCTCTTTAATACTCTCCCCAGCACACGGAAGGGGAAGGGGGTGGAGGTTGCTGCTGTGAGAAAAAAAAAAAAAAAAGCAGCCACAATAGAGCTTCTGCCGTCAAAGGTTGGCTTACCACCTAAAGCAGCCGCTGCCCAGGGGGTGCAAAGAAGAGACAGCAGCGCCCAGCTTGGAGGTGCTAACTCCAGAGGCCGGCGTCAGCAACTGGGCACAGAAAGGCGCTCCCTGGGCAGGAACCATGGCACGGCCACATCCCTGGTGGCTGTGCTTTCTGGGGACCCTGGTGGGGCTCTCAGCTACTCCAGCCCCCAAGAGCTGCCCAGAGAGGCACTACTGGGCTCAGGGAAAACTGTGCTGCCAGATGTGTGAGCCAGGTAAGAGGGGGCCTTGGCAAGGGCCAGGTGAGTGGTGAAAGAGAGAGGACTGGGGTTGATACAGTAAATAGGCACAGGGTGAGACTGAGCTCAAGCAAGGAGGGAAATCCTGCAGCTGTGGGGAGGCACCACCTTCCAGGGGGCAGAGAACTAGCCCTTCTCAAGCCTTGATTCCTTACCCTCTCCTCCCAGGAACATTCCTTGTGAAGGACTGTGACCAGCACAGAAAGGCTGCTCAGTGTCATCCTTGCGTACCAGGGGTCTCCTTCTCTCCAGACCACCACACCCGGCCTCACTGTGAGAGCTGTCGGCACTGTAACTCTGGTGAGGTGGGCAAGGGTATAGGTGGGGACACTGGACAAGCATTTGGGGGAGCAAGGCTGGTGATGGGTTTGAGAGTGCAAGGAGGATGAGGGGTTCAAAGCTTCAGCCTTCTTCAAGGCTCACAGCAAGTGGAGCCAATGCTGGGAAATGGGGTACCCTAGGTGGGGCATGAATTAATGTGGGCAGAAATCTAGTATTTCAGGGAAAGGGATAAATAGAATTTGAGGGATTGGTGAGAATGGGTCTATGGATAGGATCAAGACAATAAAATGAGAGAAGTGGCTCTATGACCCCAGATTTCAGGCAAGTAACGCCCAACCAATAAACTGGCTGTGTTCCCAGAGTCCACATGTATAGGTTGGCCATGGGGAATTTGGAATACATCTTTCTAAGGAGATAACAAAATAACCCAATAGGTAACAACTTTTTTTGCACAAAAGCCAATTTGAGAAAATGAGTATGTATGCGGCCTGTGTTTTTATCTTATAGTTCAAAAAAAAAAAAGATTTTTTAAACTAAGAAGTATAATATCTGCAGTTGTGCTTATGAATGCTGTTATTATTTCTCCATCTTTGCTACAATTTCAGAAACTACAGCCAGTATACACTAGAATAGCAGGCTTTAAAGTGGCCCCTTTGAACAAATGTTCTCTAGCAAGACACCTTTTAGAACTAGGCAACTGTAACTATTAAACTACCTACTTGCAAAATGTGTTTGGTGTCACTGGGTCTGTTGGTACTTGGTTTTGTTTTGTTTAAAGACAAGGTCTAGCTCTGTCACCCAGGCTGGAGTGCAGTGGTGCAATCATAGCTCCCCACAGCCTTGAACTCCTGGGCTCAAGCAATCTTCTTGTCTCAGCCTCTCAAAGTGCCAGGATTACAGGTGTGACTACAGAGACTGGTTCTGTAAAAACAAAAACAAAAACCAAGGCTGGATGTGGTGGCTCACGCCTATAATCCCAGCACTTGGGAGGCCAAGGCAGAAGGATATTTGTATTTTTTGTAGAGACTTGAGCCCAGGAGTTCGAGACCAGCTGGGCAACACAGAAAGACCTTGTCTCTAAAAAAATTGGCTGGTTGTGGTAGTGCACCTGTAGTCCCAGCTGCTTGGGAGGCCGAGGTGGGAAGATCACTTGAGCCCGGGAGGTCCAGGCTGATCAACCACTGTACTCCAGCCTGGGTAACAGAGCAAAACCCTTTGTCACACACATACAAGAAAAGCCGATGCAATGGCTCACACTTGTAATCCCAGCACTTTAGGAGGCCAAGGCAGGCGATCCCTTGAGCCCAGGAGTTCAAGAACAGCCTGGGCAACATGGCAAAACCCTGTCTCTACTAAAAATACAAAAAGTTAGCCGAGCGTGGTGGCGCGAACCTGTAGTCCCAGCTACTCAGAAGGCTGAAGTGAGAAGATCATGTGAGCCCAGGAAGTGGAGGCTGCAGTGAGCCGTGACTGTACCACTGCACTCCGGCTTGGGTGACAGAGTGAGCAGAGTGAGACCCTGTTTCCAAAAAAGAAAAAAGAAAATAAAAGCTTTTCCATTGCAAATCAACCAAAGAGGAACTTCTTTAATACACAAGAAATATTCTTCAGTCTACTTAACTTAAAAATGTACCTGTAGTAGATGCTTTCCTCTTGGCAGCGGCCCCTGCAGGGTTGGAATTTTTCCAGTCAAAACCTCCCTACTCACTCTGCAGACCCTTCCTGAAGGTCTTTGCCCCATACTGAGCCCATCTTCAGTCCCTTCACTTGTTCCAGACTAGCCCAATCCATGACCCTTCTCTGGGAGCTCAGCCAATAGATCCCAAAGTACCGCAGCAGCACCTGGCTGCAGCAGGACCCCAGGAGATTGCAGCCAGGGGTGAGAAGATGGGCAGGCTGAATGAGTTTGGCCCTCTCTGGGCCTTAGTGCTGGCATCTGTGAGATGAGGACATGCCTGAAGTCAGCCTGGAATTTTGAGCCCAGGTTGTACCTGCTAAATAGAACTCCCAGGTCTCCAGATATTCCCCACTGAAACAATAGCACCTCATTGTCTTAACCCTCCCCAGCCCCTTCTTTAACTCTTCCATTTCCCTTTTAGCGGAGACTCTTGTCATCACTCCTCCCTACCACCAGTGCTCTGTCCCAGGCTTCCTCATTCTTCCCTTGCAGGTTCTTATCCAACGTGGCTCATAATTCCTAGGAAGCCACAAGGAAACCAAATTCTAGTAGCAACTCAGAGTCAGCATTCATTAGGAGGTCACAGGGCCATAAGGATGCCAAGAAGGAATTTGTCCCTCTCCTAGTCCTGACAAAAGGCATAAGTAGAAGAAAATTGTCAGGTTTGGTTATGACCTTTGACATCCTCCCTTTGAAATCCTCCCTTTCTGCACCCCTCTTCCACCTGTCAGGGCTCCTAGGACTCCCCGAGTCCCCACAAGCATCTGCCCTAAGGCCCACCAGGCTTCCTTGCAGCCTGTCCCACATCTGGGTGTCACTGCCTTCCTCTGAATCACCCTCCTCTCAACCCAGTTGCCAGCAAGCCCAGCCCAGCCCAGCTAGTGCCCTACCACCCCTACTCCCAGGATAACTGATTAACAGCCAACCACCCAACATCAGACCCCTACACTTGAGCAAAATGTATATTTTAAAGGCAAATTCTCACGCCTATAATCCCAGCACTTTGGGAGGCCAAGGTGGGTGGATCACGAGGTGAAGAGATTGAGAACATCCTAGCTAACACAGTGAAACCCCGTCTCTACTAAAAATACAAAAAATTAGCCAGGCGTGGTGGCACGTACCTGTAATCCCAGCTACTAGGGAGACTGAGGCAGGAAAATCACTTGAACTCAGGAGGCGGAGGTTGCAATGAGCCAAGATCGTGCCACTGCACTCCAGCCCAGGCGACAAAGCAACACTCCGTCAAACAAACAAAAAAAATGCTTAGCAACTGTAATCAAGTAACTATCTATTTATTATTTATTTATTTTACTGTATTCACAGGTTGTGCAGCCATCAACACTATCTAATTCTATAACATTTTCATCACCCCAAAGAAACCCATACCCCTTAGCAATTACTCCCCATTTCTACCCCCCAACCACCCCCATCCCCATCCCCAGCCCCTGGAAATTCCTAACATACTTTATTGTTGGTGGTGTTTGAGACAGGATCTCACTCTGTCACCCAGGCTGGAGCACAGTATCATGATCTCAGCTCACTGCAACCTCTGCCTCCTGGGCTCAAGCAATCCTCCCACCTCAGCCTCCCCAGTAGCTGGGCCTACAGGTGTGTGCCACCACGCCCAGCTAATTTTTCTATTTTTTGTAGAGATGGGGTTTCACCATGTTGGCCAGGCTGGTCTCAAACTCCTGAGCTCAAACAATCCACCCACCTCGACCTCCCAAAGTGCTGGGATTACAGGCATGAGCCACTGCACCTGGCTATTTTTCTTTCTTTCTTTTCTTTTTTTTTTTTTTTTTTGAGACGGAGTTTCACTCTGTTGCCCAGGCTGGAGTGCAGTGGTGCGATCTCCACTCACTGCAACTTCCACCTCCCAGGTTCAAGCAATTCCCTGCTTCACCCAGCTATTTTCCATTTCTTGATCTGGTGCTGGTTATGCCTGTAAGCCAGATTTGTACAAATTCTTAAGCTTTACACTATTGCGTGCCTCTCTGTATGTATATTATACTTCAATTAAAAGTTATTAAAGTATTGGGGCCAAGCACAGTGGCTTATGCCTATAATCCCAGCACTTTGGGAGGCTGAGGCTGGTGCATCACCTGAGGTCAGGAGTTTAAGACCAGCCTGGCCAATACTGTGAAACCCTGTTGCTACTAAAAATACAAAAAATTACCTGGGTGTGGTGACACGCGCCTGTAATCCCAGCTACTTGGGAGGCTGAGGCAGGAGAATGGCTTGAACCCAGGAGGTGGAGGTTGCAGTGAGCCGAGGTCACACCACTGCACTCCAGCCTGGGCAACAAGCGCGAGACTCCATCTCAAAAAAATAAAAAAATAAAAAATAAAAAAAAGTGTCAGAGAGTACAAGAGAAAGTTATATAAGCTCTTTCTACTTTTCATGGTTCCTATGTCTGAACCCACGAATCTTCCTTCTGAAAGGTCCAACTTTCTTCTTTAATAACAATAATAATGGCAAAGGCACTGGGGGACAGTGAGCCAAGGGGAGGCCTTTGCAGGGGTGGGAATGGAAAGGGAAGCACGTCCCTAGAGGTGGGCCTGGGATGGGGGCTGGGGAATGAAGCAAGTGGACCTTGAAGGTCTCCACAGGTCTGAGTGTCCTATGCTTTCTGGTCCTCCTCTTTCCCCAGGTCTTCTCATTCGCAACTGCACCATCACTGCCAACGCCGTGTGTGCCTGTCGCAATGGCTGGCAGTGCAGGGACAAGGAGTGTACTGAGTGTGATCCTCCTCCAAACCCTTCGCTGACCACTTGGCCGTCTCAGGCCCTGAGCCCACACCCTCAGCCCACCCACTTACCTTATGTCAATGGTAAGTTCCAGGCAACTCTCTGTGCCATCACATGGGGTAGGGGTGACACCCCAACCAGCACTCCCCACTCCTACCCCTGGATAAGGTCAGCCTGTTTCTGCCTTCTCATCCCATTGAGCGCCTCTCAGGCCTTTAGATGTGCCCTATGGGGTTCCCTGCTGCTACTCATTCTGTCTCTGTTTTTCCAGAGATGCTGGAGGCCAGAACAGCAGGGCACATGCAGACTCTGGCTGACTTCAGGCACCGGCCTGCCCGGACTCTCTCTACCCACTGGCCACGTGAGTTTTCTCCTTAATCCCCACTGCTAGAGAGAATGCACACAGGAGGGGCCAGGAGGGAAGCCAGACAGAAAGCTCCTTGGAGTAGGGATAAGAGGAGGGGGAAAAGCAGAGTCCACCACTTAGCAGAGGAGTTGGCTAACGGTGGGGGGTGGGAGAGAAGAAGATGGGGGAAAGGGGACAGACAAGGTGACAGGAGGGCTGGGCTGAGGGAGCCAAGGGCTAGACCCTCCCCTAACCCCTGTGTGTCCCCTCCTATCACAGCCCAAAGATCCCTGTGCAGCTCAGATTTTATTCGTATCTTTGTGATCTTCTCCGGAATGTTCCTTGTTTTCACCCTGGCCGGAACCCTGTTCCTCCATCAACAAAGGAAATATAGATCAAGTAAGAGACAGAATACAGGTCTCCGGTCCTGCCCTTGCACCACACCCCAACAGCTCAGCCCCACTGCCCACGCCTGGAATCTCACTGAAACCCACCAGTTCCACTTCACCAGCCTTGGTCCTAGCCCTTCTCTCCCCTTAGCTGGCGTGCTCCTGACACCCCTCCCCCAAGCACACCTGCCTCTGCCCATCTCCTTCTCCCGTCTCCCCCTGCCCCCACTGCTGGCCAAGACTCATCAGATCTCCTTCTGCAGACAAAGGAGAAAGTCCCATGGAGCCTGCAGAGCCTTGTCCTTACAGCTGCCCCAGGGAGGAGGAAGGCAGCACCATCCCCATCCAAGAGGATTACCGAAAACCGGAGCCTGCCTCCTCCCCGTGAGCCAGCACCTGCGGGAGCTGCACTACAGCCCTGGCCTCCACCCCACCCCGCCGGCCATCCAAGGGAAAATGAGACCTGGCAGCCACCACTGCAGTCCTATCCTCTAGTCAGGGCCCTTTCCTGTGTACACGTGACAGAGTGCCTTTTCGAGACTGCCAGGGACGAGGACAAACACGGATGAGGTGGAGAGTGGGAAGCAAGAGCTGCGCCTCCAGCTGCGCCTGCGCTGCAGGAGGGCGGGGCTCTGGTTGTAAAACACACTTCCTGCTGCGAAAGACCCATATGCTACAAGACGGACAAAATAAAGTGCCAGATGACCACCCTGCAGCTCTCCAGCTTCCTCTCTGAAATTCCAGTCCCCAAACCCAGGCTCCTGGCCGCCTCCTGGCTCAGGTCAGGATCTGGCAGAGGAGGTTTCTCAGCCGGTTACGTTGGGGCCTGCTCGAGAGTGGGGCTGAGAAAGGTCCCCAGGCTACTGCGGATCCTGTGTCTGATTTCAGATCCCCTTTTCCCAGTTATATCTCCACTTTCTCGGGACAGGAGGCGAGCAAAAGGGTGCAGAAGTCAGGTCTTGAAATCACCTGGGGATTTCTGGGTAAGGTGGGTGGAGAGAAAGGGGAACAGTAAGCAGGGCTCTGGCAGCTGCTGCAGAGGGCTTCACACAGAGACGCGGGCTGCCACCTTGCTCTAAGTGAAAGTGAAAGAAAAATCGACAGCAGCGGGAACAGAAGAAATCCAAAGGCTTCTGGCTGGCCAGGGGTGCTTGGAGAGCCCCCCTTCTCCCGCCAGGCCTCGCAAGCAGCGTAGGAGTGCGGAGAAGGGTGGTGGGCAAGGAGCCTCCATGGGCACAGAGAAGAGCTGGTGCCTGCTGCTCTGCCTGGCTCTATCTGGAGCAGCAGAAACCAGTGAGTCTGGGAGTTGGGGAGAGCTGGCTGGGAGAAGAGCTACTGAAGCCCCAGGGTGCCACCCTCCCCGAGATTCCAGAAGAGAAAAGGGGCCGAGGTTGACCAAATCGCCTTCTAAGCCCAACAGGGGGAAGGCTCAGTGGCTGGCAAAAGAAGGAACCAATAGTGTGTGTGGAGGGAGGGTGGGGACTCCACAGGGAAAACGCTAAAGAGGGGCTGCCTCTGTGGCTGTGTCGGGAGCCACTGTCCTACGGAGAAGGCACTGGCCTGGGAGCTGACACTTCAGAAGAGGAGAGGACTCCCCAGGCAAGGAAATCACTTGGAGGGCGACCTTGAAGGTGGGGGAGGGGAAGGCTACCCGATATGGGAGAAAGTAATGCAGGCTGTCAGTGCCCCAGCAACAGCAACCGCCCAGCCTCCTCTCTCTGCGGTGGCACTTGCTTTTTTTTCTGAGAATTCCTTTGACTGAAAAGATAGTCTTTCATTCAACAGTTGGAAATGCAAGTATAAACTCCTCTGAGCAAGGCAAATCCAGGACTTTAACCCACACCAAGAAGTATTTGCCTGGACTAGCAGGTGCTCTCCAGAAAACTGGTTTGGGGGACGACAGGAGAATAGAGGGACACAGAGACAGCTAGGATCTTGGAGGGCAACTTTTACCCTTTGCTGACTCCACAGTTTGGGGGTGGGGGCAGGAAGCAAGTGTGGAGTAGCTTTCTGGGGAAGGGGGTGCTCACCCCAGCCTTTGTCTGCAGAGCCCCACACAGCAGAAACGCAGTGGCGGGCAGTGGACGTGGTCCTAGACTGCTTCCTGGCGAAGGACGGTGGGCACCGTGGAGCTCTCGCCAGCAGTGAGGACAGGGCGAGGGCCTCCCTCGTGCTAAAGCAGGTGCCAGTGCTGGACGATGGCTCCCTGGAGGACTTCACCGACTTCCAAGGGGGCACGCTGGCCCAAGATGACCCAACTGATATCTTCGAGGCCTCAGGTAAAATCCTTCCACCTGTGTTCTTGGTCCTCCCGGGCTCCCTCCACCAGGACAGCCCAGGTCCCGATTACAGCCACACATACTGCCTCCCGTTGGCCCTGGTGTTCTCACCCCAATTTGCCCTCCATGTGTGCCCCGCTTCTCCCCAGTGGACCTGGTCCAGATTCCCCAGGCGGAGGCCTTGCTCCATGCTGACTGCAGCGGGAAGGAGGTGACCTGTGAGATCTCCCACTACTTTCTCCAGACGAGAGAGACCACTGTGGAGACAGCAGCTTGCTTCATGGCCAACGTGCAGGTCTCTGGAGGAGGACCTAGCATCTCCATGGTGATGAAGACTCCCATAGATGCCAAGAATGATGCTTTCTGGCATCCGACGCTGAACTTGCCCCTGAGCCCCCAGGGGACTGTGCGAACTGCAGGTAAGGAAATGAAAAGCAAGGCCAGGCGTGGTGGTTCATGCCTGTAATCCCAGAACTTTGGGATACCGAGGCCAGTGGATCCCCTAAGGTTAGGAGTTCAAGACCAGCCTGGCCAACATGGTGAAACCTTGTCTCTACTAATACCAAAATTAGCCAGGCAGGGTGGCGGGTGCCTGTAATCCCAGCTACTGGGGAGGCTGAGGCAGGAGAATTGCTTGAACCCAGAATGCCAAGGTTGCAGTGAGCCAAGATCGTGCCATAGCACTTCAACCTGGGCAACAAGAGGGAAACTCCATCTCAAAAGAAAGAAAGAAAGAAAGAAAGAAAGAAAATGAAAAGCAAGTCACATAAAGTTTTGCTTTTCTAAAGTGGTAAGATATGGGGGACAGAAGGAGAAGGAAGGGAACAAATCCACCTCCATCCACATTGGTCACCTCAGGGCATCCCTAGGCCTTGGTCCTTTCTTCCTAAAAACCCCTGAGTCAGGCCAGGTGCGGTGGCTCACGCCTGTAATCCTAGCACTTTGGGAGGCCGAGGCAGGTGGATCACCTGAGGTCAGGAGTTCAAGACCAGCCTGGCCAACATGGTGAAACCCCCTCTCTATTAAAATACAAAAATTAGCCGGGCATGATGGCAGGTGCCTGTAATCCCAGCTACTTAGGAGACTGAAATGGGAGAATCACTTGAACCTGGGAGACGGTGGTTGCAGTGAGCCATGATCGCACCACTGCACTCCAGCCTGGGCAGCTGAGCGAGACTCCATCTCAAAAAACAAAAACAAACAAAAAAAAACCCTGAGTCCACAAGAGAATGCTTCGAAGCCCCTACCTGAAGGTCTAAGCACACAGACAACCTGTGTGTTATTTCCAAAATGGAGATCATTCTCATCTCACTGGGCTGCCATGAGGAAATAAGACACATGATGCTATTCTGCTCATGGGTGTTGTCCACTGTAGTCTTATTGAGCCAAAACCCGGTTTTCTCCCAGTGAAAGGCTAGCCTGGTCTGGTGCTTCAGGGGTAAAGCTCAGGGATGCATCGTTTGTTCATTATCTTATTAGTAAACCCAGTACTTGCCCTCTCCAGCTCCGCACATCCTCGAGGGCACAACAAATTGACAACATGATGATAGGGTTCCCCAGAGCCCATTAATCCAAGACTCTGTGCCCCGCTTCTTTGTGTCTCCAAGAAGAGACAACCAAGTCCAGAGAAAATTAGGGGGCAACCCTCCTATCCTTGGAAAACCCTAGAACACTCTAACCTCTCTGTGGTCCAACCTAAATCTCATCTGCCACATTAGAAAGAAAAGGTCCTCGCAGCCGTCCAGTGTCTACCACACTCCTGGCATGGGTAGAGATTTCTTTTTATTCCAAACCTACAAAAAAAGGTGAAATTATAATATAATGAACACCTACATACCCTACACCTAGATCCACCAATTGTCGCCAATTTGCCACATTCTCTCTCCCCCTGACTCCCCGTGTGTGTATATGTGTATGTGTGTATTTTCCTCTGAACTGAGAGTAAGTTGCAGAAGGCAACACTTGAACCCCAAATGCTCCCATCCATAGCATGTATTAGTTTACAGCGAAGGACAAGGACGTAATCCGTCACAGTTACAAAACCATCATGTCAGAAACAAACCAAAATGGGGGAGTAGTCTACCCATGGTGCAGGCAATAAGGGAGTGCAGAGTGTAAAATATTTCAGAACAATAATAAAATCGGCTAAAAGTCAGATGGCTTTATAGTCTCACCATCTCCTGACATTGACAATTCTGAATATTATCAGTGATAAAATACTCCTCCCTGCCAGGGCAGACTGTCCCTATCCCCCAACACCACTGCCTAGTATGCCACGGATCTTCATCCTTTTAGATACTTTTTAATTGATACAATAATAGTCTCAACTATAAAGTTCAGGGCATGGTGATGCACACCTGTAGTCCAGCTACTCAGGAGGCTGAGGCAGGACAATTGCTTGAGCCCAGGAGTTTGAGTCCTGCCTTGGCAACATAGCGAGATCCTGTCTCTCTCTCTCTCTCTCTCTCTCTCTCTTTTTTTTTTTTTTAACAGAGTCTCATTCTGTCTCCCAGGCTGGAGTGCAGTGGCGCGATCTCGGCTCACTGCAACCTCTGCCTCCCATGTTCAAGTGATTCTTGTGCCTCAGTCTCCCAAGTAGCTAGGATTACAGACGCACGCCACTACACTAGCTAATTTTTGTATTTTTAGTAGAGATGGGGTTTCACCATATTGGCCGGGCTGGTCTTGAACTCCTAATCTCAGGTGACCCACCCACCTCGGCCTTCCAAAGTGTTGGGATTACAGGCGTGAGCCACTGTGCCCAGCCTGAGACCCTTCTCTAAAGAAAATAATTAAATGTCTCCAAATTCAAATTTCTCCACTTGTCCCAATATGTTTTTTTACTGCTTTCTTTTTCTAAGTACACAATTCAAACAAGAATCATGCAGTGCATTTAGTTGTGCTGTTCCCTATTTTAATCTAGAACATCTTTCACAGAATTGACATTTTTGAAGGGTCCAGGCTAGTGGTCTTGTAGAGTATCCCACCATTTAGATTTGTCTGATTGTTTTCCTCATGACTGGATTTAGGTTAAGCATGTTTGGCACAGATACTACTACCACATGTTTTTTTGTTTTTTTTTTTTTAATCGAGATGGAGTTTCGCTTATTGCCCAGGCAGGAGTGCAATGGCTCGATCTTGGCTCACCGCAACCTCCACCTCCTGGGTTCAAGTGGTTCTCCTGCCTGAGCCGCCCAAGTAGCTGGGATTACATGCATGTGCCACCACACCCAGCTAATTTTTGTATTATTAGTAGATACGGTGTTTCTCCATGTTGGTAAGGCTATTCTGGAACTCCTGACCTCAGGTGATCCACCCGCCTCAGCTTCCTAATACCTCATACTTTTTTTTTTTTTTTTTCTTTTTTCCACATTTTTTTGAGATGGAGTTTTACTCTTGTCGCCCAGGCTGGAGTGCAATGGTGCAATCTTGGCTCACTGCAACCTCCACCTCCCAGATTCAAGCAATTCTCCTGCCTCAGCCTCTCGAGTAGCTGAAATTACAGGCACCTGCCATCATGCCCGGCTAATTTTTGTATTTTTAGTAGAGACAGGGTTTTACCATGTTGGCCAGGCTGGTCTCAAACTCCTGACCTCAGGTGATCCACCCACCTTGGCATCCCAAAGTGCTGGGATTACAGGTGTGAGCCACCGCACCCAGCCACCACATGCTTTTTAAACTCTTGTTCCTAGTCTTCACAGCATCCTTGCTTAAGTAGGTAAGCTTGGTAACACCAAGTGACTTGTCAAAGGTCACAGAGCCAGTAAGTGGAACACCAGGGTTTCAGAGCTTTTTCTGCTACTCTAGTAGTACTTACCTAAAGATTGATGGTAACTCTTAATTTTGTATGTGTATTTTTCCTGGTGAGAGGTCTATAGCTTTCACTAAATTATCCTAGGGTAAGTGATCCCAAAATGGTGATGGCCATCATGAGCACCATGCTGCCTTTCCAGAGCCCCATTTCTTTGTGGTTCCGTGTGACGGAAAATAAGCTCATCTGGCCTGTCAGGCACGGAAGAAGAGGCAGGTGTATGCCCACAACATGCCCACAGCTTGGAGATCAGGTGACCTCAAGGAGGAAGTAGCCCACAAATCACCCCTGTTTTCCTCTTCACAGTGGAGTTCCAGGTGACGACACAGACCCAATCCCTGACCTTCCTGCTGGGGTCCTCAGCCTCCTTGGACTGTGGCTTCTCCATGGCACCAGGCTTGGACCTCATCAGTGTGGAGTGGCGGCTGCAGCACAAGGGCAGGGGTCAGCTGGTGTACAGCTGGACCACAGGGCAGGGGCAGGCTGTGCGGAAGGGCGCTACCCTGGAGCCTGAGCAGCTGGGCATGGCCAGGGATGCCTCCCTCACCCTGCCCAGCCTCACTATACAGGACGAGGGGACCTACGTTTGTCAGATCACCACCTCTCTCTACCGAACTCAGCAGATCATCCAGCTCAACATCCAAGGTGAGGCCAGGACATGGTTATCCCAGGGAAGGGGATATAACATGTCCACTGGGAGCGTTTTCAGACTGGGACCCAAATGCAAGAGTGCTTTCCTGAGAAGCAGCCTTCAGTCCCACCACTTATATGCCATCTTCACCGCGGAAGCACAGATGGCATCAGATAAGGAGTCCCGCTGGACTCCAGGATAATTCCACCAAGAGATTTCCAGTCCAGGATCCTGCTGCCCTGCTGTGGCCGGCTGTCTCCATCACCCCAGTCCTTTTGGACCACATCCTGAATGGCAGCAGCAGCAAACCAAGGCGGGCAGTGGAAGTGGTTCTGACCATTATCACTGCTATCCTTTAAAATCTCTGGCATAGAGGCTGGGCGCGGTGGCTCACACCTATAATCCCAGCACTTTGGGAGGCCGAGGCAGGCAGATCACGAGGTCAGGAGTTTGACACCAGCCTGGTCAATATGGTGAAACTCCATCTCTACTAAAAATACAAAAAATAGCCAGGCGTGGTGGTGCACGCCTGTAGTCCCAGCTACTCAGGAGGCTGAGGCAGACGAATTGCTTGAACCCAGGAGGCAGAGGTTGCAGTGAGCTGAGATGACACTGCACTCCAGCCTGGACGACAGAGTAAGACATCATCTTAAAAATATATATATCTGGCTTAGAATGACGGTAAGAAGCCAGTCAACCTTTAGTTGGCTTTACAACTATCACTTTTCTGGAAAATGTAACCCCCCCACCCGCCCCCACTTATGGCCTGCATCCAGGTGGGCCCTGCACACACCCTCGCCTTGGTACACCACCAAGGGACACTTTAGCCTCCACAATCTACTCTCATCCTGGCAGGAAGAAAAGGCTTCAGGCTCCTCCGCTGTCCCCAGTTAGATCCATGTGTAATCTTATTCCTCATTCTTTCTCCAGCTTCCCCCAAAGTACGACTGAGCTTGGCAAACGAAGCTCTGCTGCCCACCCTCATCTGTGACATTGCTGGCTATTATCCTCTGGATGTGGCAGTGACGTGGACCCGACAGGAGCTGGGCGGATCCCCAGTCCAAGTCTCTGGTGCCTCCTTTTCCAGCCTCAGGCAAAGCGTGGCAGGCACCTACAGCATCTCCTCCTCTCTCATCGCAGAACCTGGCTCTGCAGGTGCCACTTACACCTGCCAGGTCACCCACATCTCTCTGGAGGAGCCCCTTGGGGCCAGCACCCAGGTTGTCCCACCAGGTACTGGGAGTGTCCTCCCTTTCCCCACCTCCACACTAGGGCTCATGGCTCTCCTGCCCCAGCTCATCTATGGCCTTGTTCTGCTGCCCATCCACTTTGTTCACAGCCCTGGCTTCATGCTGCTGCCTCAGCTCCTGGTTGTCTTTCCCAAGGTGGCAGCTGCCACAGCTTCTACCACACATCCCCTGAGACTTCATTATACTCCAGCCTCCAGGGGGCCAGGCAATGTGCTTAAGGCTGGAGATCCCAGATGAGTAATTCCTCATCATGCCCTCCAGGAGATTAGTCCAATAACAGAGACAAGACTAAGTAGGCAGAGAAGATGACATTTGAGCCAAGTTAACTAGCTTAGAGGGAAGGGAAACTCAAGATAGAAACAATAGCATATATGAAAGCCAAATCATACAACAGCCTAAAGAGACTTTGGAGAATTGCAAGCAACTCAGCACAGCTAGAGCCTAGGGTATATGGGAAAAAGGGAAAGTGGCTCTGAAGATTCGGAGGTAATTCTATTTATTGAGCATTTACATGAATCAAGCACTGTAGAAAGCAATTAAATGTATGATTTTATGGATTATGACTCCCATTTTACAGGTGAGTAAACTGGCACTTGCAGATGTCAATGAATTTGCCCAAGGTCACCTATCAATCAGTGGTAAAGAGAGAATGTGAAAAACAGGCAACCGGATTCCCCTTAAGGGCTTAATCAAACCCTGTAGATCTCACTGGGCCTTCAAGATGGAAATTCCTGAGAGCCATAGCATGCTGTTGAAAGGTTTTATTTATTTATTTATTTATTTATTTATTTCATTTTATTTATTTGATACAGAATGTTGCTCTGTTCCCCAGGCTGGAGTGCAGTGGTACGATCTCAGCTCACTGCAACCTCCACATCCTGGGTTCAAGCCATCCTCCTGCCTCAGCCTCCCAAGTAGCTGGGATTACAGGCATGCACCACCAAGCCTGGCTAATTTTGTGTTTTTAGTAGAGATAGGGTTTCACCATGATGGCCAGGCTGATCTCGATCTCCTGACCTCAAATGATCTGTCCGCCTCGGCTTCCCAAAGTGCTGGGATTACAGGCATGAGCCACCGCACCCTGCGTGTTGAAAGGTTTTAAACAGGAAAGGGACAGGAAAGAACCCGCAACTCAAAATGGAAACATCCAGGAGCACTGGGCATTTGGTCGCTCATTAGACTGTGAACTTCCCCAAAACTGAGGTTTCACCTCAGCTCACATCATTCCCCAACTATTTACAAAATCCCAGTTAACGGGTTGTTTTTATTTTGTTTTGCTTTGTTTTATTTTGTTTTGAGATAGGGTTTCACTCTGTCGCCCAGGCTCGAGTGCAGTGGCACAATCTCGACTCACTGCAACCTCTGCCTCCGAGGCTCGTGATCCTCCCACCTCAGCCTCCCGAGTAGCTGGGACCACAGGCGCACACCAACACGACCAGCTGATTTTTTGTATTTTTGGTAGAGACAGGGTTTCATCATGTTGCCAAGGCTGGTCTTGAACTCCTGAGCTCAAGCCATCCACCCATCTCAGCCTCCCAAATTTCAGGGATTACAGGCATGAGCCACTGTGTCCAGGCAAGTTAACTCTTAACAAATAAACCAACCTAAATCTCACTTGCAAAGCAATTTTTAAAAACTTGTCCTTAGGTGAGAAGAGGTAGAGAATTCTGTGTGGAGTAACCCACGACTATCCAGCAACCTTATGAATAAGTACAAATGCTGCTGGGTGCCTTGTTCCAGGCTCCTCAACCAGGGACTCACACACACACTCCTTAGCTCCTCCTCCCTGGGGTGGACACTGCAGGTGAGGGCTCAGCTCATGATTCCTGCACACGATAATCCCCGCCCATGTTGCTCTCACCGACAGAGCAGAGAACAGCCTTGGGAGTCATGGTTGCCAGCAGCCTCTTCCTTCTTGCACTGTTGTTCCTGGGGCTTCAGAGACGCCAAGGTAAGAGCCTGGTTGCCCTTGGTTCTGGACCTGGCCCACCTCACCCACTCTAACCACCTCCCTACCCAGACCAGGGTGGAAGTCCAGATGCCCCAAGCTCCAGCCACCCACCCATCACAGCCTCCTGCTTTCGAGTTTGCCCTAAATGAAAATGAAACCAGTCGTGTTCCCTCTTGTTTTCTCCTAGCTACCTCACTAAGGTCTGTCAAGACTCTAAGGCACTCTGGGTAGCCACTCTCCTGCCTCAGAGTAGAAAGAAAGAGCAGTCATGTGCTCCCAGAAGGACTCTAAGTCAAGTCGCAGAGCTAAAAAGGCATGAAGGTGGTACCAGCTCATGGGTCACTGGGCCTGGCTCTGCATAGGCCTCTGCCTTCCTTCACTGTGCACCCTGGGCTCATGCACCGAGGCGGAGAACAGGAAGAAGTGAGGGGACAAGAAGAAGGCAGAATGTCCAGATGGAGGTTAAGACTAAAGAGCCAGGTTGGTGGTGTGGTGGTAGGAAAACAAAGCTGGAAGAAATGGAGAAGGAACAAGTGAGGGACAATGAGGCACGGGCTGGGGCTGGGCTACCCCTCCCAAACTCGGCTCTGTCAAAATAAAAGCCCCTTGTGTCTGCTGTGACCAAGCATTTCCACTTTCCTGTCTTCCTCCACACTGGTCCCAACTGAGCCCTGTCCCCAAGCCTAGCGGCTCTAACTTGCAAAGTGTTTAAGGCAGGGAACAAAGGCCCTCAGAGGCACCCCCGGGCTCCATCTCAGTTGCACCTCTGCTGCAATTAGGGTTCTGCTCCTTCGGATAACTGCTGGGAGTTTCAGGATACCTGCAAATGCCTCACTGCCCCAGCTGCAAGGGAGACATTTCTCCTTTTACTCATTTCTAAAATGTGCCTGGTCAATACAGTGGAACTCAGCATACCAAAGCTGTATGTGAGGATGATGGGGAAAAGGGGGTAAGGAGGTGTTCACTGACAGCCTTATCTGGGCATATCCTCTGGGACAGGACAAGCAGGCCAAGGACCTAGGAAGGAGCACAGGAGGCAGATAGAAGAGGCCTGAGGGAACCTGTGCTTGTTTGCTAGTGTGAGATGCCCACGCAACTTCCTGTCCTCACTTCCTCTCACCAGCACCTACAAGAGTTGGGCTGCTTCAGGCTGAACGCTGGGAGACCACTTCCTGTGCTGACGCACAGACCTCCCATCTCCAGGAAGACCGTAAGCCAGCCCAGCTGACCTGAAGTGACATGAGACTACGAGAAAGAAAGGACACCCTTCCCCCCAAGCCCCCCAACTACTCCAACCCAAACAACAACCAAGTCAGTTTAGTGGTAGGAATTTGTATTTTTTGCCTTTGTTCAGAATACATGAAATTGGTAAATATGCCACATGCCTTTGGTGGAAGTACAACTGTTGTTATTACTCTATACAAGTATGAGATCAGGGTTAGGAAAAAAAGACAAAGAGGTGATGACAGACACACAGTGGAAACCCCACATCGTCTCATGGCAAACCGAAGAAGGGGATGTGGGAAGCTCAGCTTCATTTGACTGCAAAGTCCCAGGGTTTAGTTGCACATTTGCTCATGCACATGAGTGGTGGGAGGGAAGGGGGATAGCAAAGACACACAGAAGAGGGTACAGGGTGGGTGAGAAAGAAAGTAGAAGGGCTAATACCCCCAAAGAACAAAGCCAACTACACCTGGTGAGCCTCAGAGGGACAGAAACCCAGGAATGATTTCTGTAATAGGGCTGGGAGAGCCAAGAGGACCGATTTGCTCCAGGCTTGGGACACATCGAGGACAGTGGTGGTTCTTCTCCAGCGGTGACCCCCTGCATTAGGCAAGGAGGAGCCCAGAGGAGAGTGGAGACCTTCGAGGGGGGCCGTTGGGAGGGTACTGACTGCTTTCTTCCAGCTCTTCAGTCCCGCCCTGGGGCAGGACGAAGGGAATATGGGAAACAAGGGCGAAGGGAAAGGAAGGATGGTTTTGTGCAATGAAATGCTGCTGCATGGAAAGTGGGCATCCAGACCCTGCCCAGCATGGCCTCACCCTCTTCCTGTTCGTGGACTGAGGGAGGAAGGAATAAAGGGCTATGGGTATTCCCCACTCTGTTCCCAGCCTGTCCTCCTCCCCTTGCACCTGGGTTTATCCCACATTAATAACTCATCCTGAAGCTCAGCAATTGCCCTGAAGATAGGCTGAGCAGATCCCATCCTCAGGTTCCACTGTCTATACACACAAACCATGCAAAGAGGAGGAAGAGAAAGGAGGCAAAGTAGAATTCAGACAGGTAAGGGTGGTTCGAAGGGGAATATACTGCAGGAAGAACAGACAGGCGGTTCTCAAGGAGAAGGCGCCGTGACAGCACAGCAATACACAATGACACCTGTCACAGGCTGGCACGCCTCCCCGCAAGGTGGGGCTGGTGGGTCTACATGACTTCCCTGCATCCTGAGGATCAGCAGGGCCTCAGGAAGGACCTCTTGCCTCATCACTGTCTTTGGCAAGTGCACGGGTGGTGTGGAGGAAGAGATTCCATGGGTATCCAAAGATCTCACACTTCTAACACCCTCACACCCCTTCATCAACAGGAAGAGAGGAACGGGACCCTCTTTAACGAGGGCAAGGAGTGGCTTCCTCTGAGCTTGTTACTTTCAAATCAAGCACTTGACTCACTGTTTCTCTATAACTAATAGGCAATCTCTCTCTTTATGCCAACAATTAACTGGGAGCTAGGTGAAATTATTTGGCTAGATAAAACTACTGGCTAGATGAATTTATTTGGTGCCCTCATACGGAATGCTGTAGAAAATGTAAAGAAGAGAAAGCTCCTTCCAGTTAGAAGCACATGGGACTGCTTCTAGGATGGAAACAAGTCCTGCTATTTTCACAATCTGTAAGTGTTCTCCAGGCCTCTGGAGAACAAAGTAAAGTTGTAAGATCCCCAAAGACATAGAAAATCCTGGACGAACAGATTAGAAATAACTACAAAAAGCAAGTTTTACTTTCGAAAAGCGTGCTGCACTGAAACCAAGTTGGACTTTGGTCCACCGCCAGGACCCTCTCCAGGCCTGGCCCAGGAGGGAAGGCTCCACATGACCAGGCAGCACTGAGTGAGCTGCCATCTTCCCAGTCCCTCTCTAGCTCCTGCCAGTAACCAGGTTTTCTAGGAGACATCATGGGCACCGATACTCTTCTCCTCCCAAGTCTGGGCAGCTTCACGGGTACTTCGCCTCAGCTACTCCCCTCCCTGCCCCTTCCCGTGGCCTCCAACTCTCTGGGGCTTTGGGGGAACTTGAGAGTACAGAAGAAGTGCGCGGGGAGGAGGCGCCAGCTGTTGCTCTTCAGGTAGTGACTTAGATTGCACCACGAGCAGCATTTCTAGTGTCGAGGGACAGAGTGCAAATGAACGCAACGCAAAAGGAGGAATGGGTGATGGAGAAGCCTGGGCTGGAATGGAGGACGGTGGGTGGGGACGTGTGTTGAGAGAGCAAACAGAGGGGAGAGGACATGAGTGTGGATGGCAATGGAGAACAGGGAAGGGGTGGCACATTCTCAAGTAAAAAAGTAGACTGGACACAGGAATCAGGAAGTCCCAGACGGAAAAGAGAAAGAGACAGGAGAAAACAAGAGGGCAAATTACACCAAGTTACCAGACATTCAGGTCTTTCCATTGTTAAGTGCCCCATCCCCACGATGTCCCTCTAACCCAAGCCAGTGACACACAGCATAGCCCTACTTCCTCAGAACAGGAGGCACCATCTCCCTGCAATGCCTTGCAGGGGGAAGCCTTGTCCATCAAAGAAATCCCGTGTCTCTGCCCTTCCCCCCTCCCGAACCAAGTGACGATCCCATAGCAGCGGTCTCCATACCTCAGTCAGAGCAGCCCCACTCCCCAGGCAGGCAGGCAGGCAGGCAGGGAGAAGACTCCAGGACCTTCCCACCTCTTCAACCCACCAGCAACCTCAGCGATACTTACTTACAATAACTACCACGATGATGGCACAGATGGCTCCCAGCATGATCATCATCTGAGGAAACATGGACAAAAAATGAGCCCTTGAATTTCAGGAATGAGGAAAAGAACCACATCTCTAGTGGGAAACAGAATTCCCTCCACCCTCAGGACAGTGGAAAAAACACTCATCACCCAGGAGACCTGCAGGCTTCTTAGAGAGGCCCTACCCTTCTGCTTCCCAGGGGATCATAACCTCAGTACGTCTGTAGCTTTTCAGATTCATCACAGGACCTGCACTGAGCTCCTCTTTGCTTGGTTCCTGGTGTCTTGGGGCTTTAGAAGGCATTCCAATAGAGATACAGACTCTGGATATTTAACCAATTGGTTCAGTTTTCACTGTGAAGTGTTCAGCTCATTCCCAAAAGTTGCAGTCATTTAAAAATATATATTTCAACCTGAGAAAGCTAATTTAAAAGAAAAAGAAGTGTGTGTGTGTGTGTGTGTGTGTGTGTGTATATATATTTATATATTATGAAGTGTGTGTATATATATATATTATGTGTATCTGTGTGTATATATATTATGTGTATATATATATTATGTGTGTATATATATAATGTGTGTATACATATTATGTGTGTGTGTATATATGTGTATATATATAGTGTGTATATATTATGTGTGTATATATATTATGTGTGTGTATATATAATGTGTGTATGTGTATATATAGTGTGTGTATATATTGTGTGTACATATATATTATGTGTGTATGTATATATATTATGTGTGTGTATATATATAGTGTGTGTATATATATATTGTGTGTATGTGTATATAATGTGTGTGTATATATGTTGTGTGTGTATATAATGTGTATGTGTATATATGTGTGTATATACATATTTTGTGTGTGTGTATATATGTGTGTGTGTATATGTGTATGTGTATATATAATGTGTGTGTATATACATATTTTGTGTGTGTGTATATATATGTGTATGTGTGTATATATATATTATGTGTGTGTATATATAATGTGTGTGTGTGTATATGTGTGTGTATATATATATTGTGTGTGTGTATATATATATAATGTGTGTGTGTGTATATATACATATACCTGAGCCATTGTGCTGATATTGGGTGTGTCTGAGGATGAGACAGGAGAAAATTTTTGCAGGCCACTCCTATGGGGAAAAAGCTCCTTAACTAACCGTTCCAAACTCCTCAGGGTATCACTTTTTTCCTGATAGCGGTTCCGAATACTCTAGCCTACCCTGGTGGCCAATTCTGGGTAATGCAATCTCAAAAGGAGGCTTTTCGGATTTCCTCCCAAGCATTATGCTGGTCAGAGAGATACTGCACCATCAGAGGGAAGAAATGTAGAAGTTGAAGGTTTTCTTGCCTTCTACCAGTGGAAGCCCAGGAAAAGATGGAGGAGGGGACAAGAAAATTCACCTTGCAGTTTTTCCACCAATACTTCCTCTTTAGCTTTGCAGCACTGCTCTCAAATTGTGATGCTCCTGCCTGCAAGGCATCAGCTCGGTCATCCAACTCTGACAGCTTCTGGTCCCTCTCCAGGACCTTGTCCACGTTCACACGTATGATGTCTACCACCTGAGGAGGGCACAGAAACAAAGCTACTAAGCTTCCTGCCAAAGACAGAGGAAAGAACAACAACCAGAGAATCACAAGTCTGGCCCTGTGCAACTCTAAAGGGTGCTCTGCCTCTCGGGGCCTTTTTGACTGTTCTCCTACAAAAAAAGGAGAAAAGATAAGAAGTTCCCTTTTGTTCCAAACTCCTAGAACTGGAAACTCTCAGAGAAACAGCTATCTACCTACCTCCTCCACTTGTGCCTGGGTTTGCTGTAGTCGTCTGTTACTGGTCAGGTTAGGAGGAGGGCCAGGGGGACCCCCACCTGGGGCAGTCCCTTCTGTCCCTTCAGCAGGTGGCTGAGCTGGAGCAGACCTGTGGAAAGACATGGGCAGAGTACACAAAGTGACCAGGACAAGAAAGGAGCAGTGCGTGGTAGCACACACCTGTAGTCTCAGCTACTCAGGAGGCTGAAGTGCTCTCGCATCCTCCTGGCCCAGGAGTTCGAGGCCAGCCTGGGCGTCATAGCAAGACCCCATCTCTAAAAAAAAAAACAGACAAAAAGGGCCGGGCGCGGTGACTCACGCCTGTAATCCCAGCACTTTGGGAGGCCGAGGTGGGCGGATCACGAGGTCAGGAGATCGAGACCATCCTGGCTAACACAGTGAAACCCTGTCTCTACTGAAAAATAGAAAAAATTATGCGGGCATGGTGGCGGGCGCCTGTAATCCCAGCTACTCGGGAGGCTGAGGCAGGAGAATGGCGTGAACCTGGGAGGCAGAGCTTGCAGTGAGCCGAGATCATACCACTGCACTCCAGCCTGGGCGACAGAGCGAGACTCCATCTTAAAAAAAAAAAACACAAACAAACAAAAAGAAAGGACTCACATGCATCCTCACCCCAAACCACTTAAACAATTATGATTAGGCTATACAAAATTAGAATGGATTCTTACTCCTTGGCAATCTCAAATAGGGAGATGCAGCATAGAGGCAAAAAGTAAAAGATGAAAGACTCTGCAGCAACATTTGGATGCGGTTCAGGGACGTCCAGGATGGCATCAAGAGATCTTGTCTGGGGCTATCCTTTGACCCAACTCAAACAAGTCCTCTGCCATGATGGCTACAGGGACAAATGTGCTAGCCTTGTCCTACATGGCATTTCCCCACTGATAATGGTTTGGCTGTGTCCCCACCCAAATCTCAACTTGAATTGTATCACCCAGAATTCCCACATGTTGTGGGACGGACTCAGGGAGGCAACTGAATCATGGGGCCCATCTTTCCTGTGCTAGTCTCGTGATAGTGATGAAGTCTCACGAGATCTGATGGTTTTATCAGGGGTTTCTGCTTTTGCTTCTTCCTCATTTTCTCTTGCTGCCGCCATGTAAGAAGTGCCTTTCGCCTGCTGCCATGATTCTGAGGCCTTCCCAGCCATGTGGAACTGTAAGTTCAATTAAACCTCTTTTTCTTCCCAGTCTTGGGTATGTCTTTATCAGCAGCATGAAAACAGACTAATACAGTAAATTTGTACCAGTAGAGTGGGGCGTTGCTGAAAAGATATCCAAAAATGTGGAAGCAACTTTGGAACTAGGTAACAGGGAGAGGTTGGAACAGTTTGGAGGGCTCAGAAGAAGACAGGAAAATGTGGGAAAGTTTGGAACCGCCTAGAGACTTGTTGAATGGCTTTGACAAAAATGCTGTCGGTGATATGAACAATAAGGTCCAGGCTGAGGTGGTCTCAGATGGAGATAAGGAACTTGTTGGGAACCGAAGCAAAAGTGACTCTTGTTATGCTTTAGCAAAGACACTGGCAGCACTTTGCCCCTGCCCTAGAAATCTGTGGAACTTTGAACTTGAGAGAGATGATTTAGGGTATCTGGCAGAAGAAATTTCTAAGCAGCAAAGCATTCACAAGGTGACTTGGGTGTTGTTAAAAGCATTTCATTTTAAGAGGAAAACAGCATAAAAGTTCAGAAAATGTGCAGCCTGATGATGCAGTACAAAAGAAATAAAAAACACTTTTTTGAGGGAAATTCAAGGCAGCTACAGAAATTTGCATAAATAGCAAGGAACCTAATGTTAACCCCCAAGACCATGGGGAAAATGTCTCCAGGCCATGTCTGAGGCCTTCACAGCAGCCCCTCCCATCACAGGCCTGGAGGCCCAGGAGGAAAAAGTGATTCTGTGGGCCAGGCCCAGGGTCCCCATGCTGTGTGCAGCCTAGGGACTTGGTTCCCTATGTCCCAGCCACTGCAGCTGTAGCTGAAAGGGGCCAACGCAGGGCCCAGGCCCTGGCTTCAGAGGGTGGAAGCCTCAAGCCTTGGCAGCTTCCACATGGTGTTGAGCCTGCAGATGCACAGAAGTCAAGAACTGAGGTTTGGGAACCTCCGCCTGGATTTCAGAAGATGCATGGAAACGCCTGGATGCCCAGGCAAAAGTCTGTTGCAGGGGCAGGGCCCTGATGGAGAACCTCTGCTAGGGCAGTACAGAAGGGAAATGAGGGGTCGGAGCCCCTACACAGAGTCCCTACTGGAACACTGCCTAGTGGAGCTATGAGAAGAAGGTCACCATCCTCCAGACCCCAGAATGGTAGATCCACTGGCAGCTTGCACCGTGTGCCTGGAGAAGCTGCAGACACTCAACACCAGTCCGTGAAGGGAGCCAGGAGGGAGGCTGTATCCTGCCAAGCAGCCAGGAGGGAGGCTGCATCCTGCCAAGCAGCCAGGAGGGAGGCTGTACGCTGTAATGTCGTCAGTTCACCCCTTTTTACATTCAAGTTATTGGTTATGGTTATTGGTTTATATGCCCAGTTATTGGTTATGCTTCACACAAGATGAGGAAATCAGAGCTACCATAACGGCAGCTTAGAAAATCACCAAAGGCAAAGTCTATGTAGGCGGAGTGAGTCAGGACTGTTTGTTTGCTTTGTTTTTGGCAGAGAAAATGGGGATTTCACTTAGATAGAATCTGGGGCCCAAAGCAATTACATTAGTTATGGAAACTGTTCCAAGAGCATAGACAAGAAGCAAAGATGCTAGAAATTGTCCTCAATGTGCATGCATTATAGACATTCTGTCCCTTCCTTTTCTGGATTTGGCACAGAGTCTCAGATGACTCCCTTGGTTACTTACATCCCAAAGAGAGATCTTGGTTTACTGTACTATACACACAGAGAATGTTCTCTCGTTCTGTACCACTCAAAGCCAGTGTGTGGTGTTCAAGACAAACTCCTCTCCGTGTCCCAAAACATGAAGGCTAAACTCACCTCCTAAAGAATTCCCGGAAGTATAACCTAAGTCATGAGATGTTCTTGGCCAAGGAAGCACCCACAGGCAGGGGGGAGATCTCTCAAATTTGATGGAGAACAGAAATTACAGTAAGAACTCCTCAGACAGAAGCAGAATCTCACCAAACATACTTCACAGGAGCAGTCCAAGAGTAAATGCAACAAAAATGAAACCATCACAAAGTCACCAAAAAGGAAACTATTTCACTAATAGAACTAATACCCAGAAGCTCCTCCTCCTTGATTAAGTGAATTTCTTTTAGTCTAAAAAGATAAAGAATAACTCCTCAGAGAGGCTATAGTAGCAGATTACACCTGACTCATTCTCCACTTAAAGGATCACTTTCCCATTTCCCTCTAAGGTGCAAAGGAGGTAAAGCAAAGATAGACACAAAGTCATGGGAGCCATAAGACTCTTGTCCTGCCACTGAGCTAGCTAAGCAATCTAGTTCTCGACTTAAGGCAGAAAATTCAAAGACTAGGTAGCAGCCAGGATTGGAAGCAGTCCAGGATGGTGGCACCAATGACAAGATTAAGGTCAGAGACCTCATGATGCCCAGCTAGCCACCAGGATTTCTCCGTTGCCTTCTGTTCATCCCACGTGGATACTATCTGGAGGCCCCCGCCCCAAAATGAAAACAACTGGAATTCTACGGCTTGCCCAAAATGCATAGAACACTCATATCTGGTTAAAACCATAGTAATCAAAAGAAAAAGTGAAATGGCTATGAAGTATTTGCAAGGCCAATTTCACTTACTACTTGTTGGGAGTTGGAAACATTCAGCAGTAAAATATCTAGGGATAATTACAACCCTTATGTAACACAAGTAAATCTTTCCCTTTTTTGTCACTTATAGAAGCAACATAAATACATCTAGGACCAGGCCAGGGTAGGAATCAGAAAGAAAAAATCTGTATTAGACATATTGAGGTCTTGAAAGAGAAGTACTTCATTTGTTTAGCCGTAGTTTTCCCACAGGATCTTGTGAAGGGGGTGATGTTGAAGATTGCTGGAGACTAAACTGTGTGTGTTGGAGGAAAGGAGGAAGCTCCGCTCTCCCTATTTCTCCTCCAAATATTTGGTAAGACTCGGTGATAGAAAAACGTCTCCTATACGAGCGGCCTCGGCAAGAACAGCCGCTTGGGATGACAGGCCACTATCCCACTACCCCTTGAGTCTTTCTGAGCTGCTCACCTGGTGCCAGAGAACTGGCAGATAAGTTTCTGGAACTTTGCTCACTGCCATGAGGGGGGCTAGACATCACACTTTGGGTGAGGGGTAAACAAATCCAGAGATTGTAGGGCAACCCAAGTTAACAACTGGCAGTTGCACCCATGACTGTCTTTCCTGAAGCGCTAAGCAGTTATTTAGCCAGATGACAGAAATGCCTTTCGAGTCCCTTGCCCAGTTGTCCCCATCCACCACCCCAGCCCCCGCCCTCTCCGAGTCTCCACTATACTAAAACCAGAATGAGGCGCCACTCAGACGACAGGAGAGGGTGCAGTGATTGCGGGACCCCTGTGCCCCTGCACCGCCCGTGGGGTGCTAGCTGTGGCTGGTGCGAGAATGGGGTGCTAGCCCCCCTCCCTGGGGGTGGCCCGGTCCGGAGGCGGCGCGCGGTGGTGGCTCCCCGCGTTGCTGCAGCTGCTGCAATGCGCCATTTTCCGTCCCGCAGAGTCGGGAGCTTGGAGTGAGAGTTGTCAAGGAGGTGCCGAGCCTCCCACACCAGAGTCAACTCACATTTTTCTGACAGAGAGAGTGAGGGTCTGTTCCTCTCCCGAGGCTGCGGCGAGACACCCGGCGGGGGACGCTGCAACTGAAGTGGACGGAACTGACGAGCTCCGCCTGGCGCCGACCACTCCGAGGTCTACCTGCGGTGGAACTTACTGCAGCTGCCGCGCCGGCCCCCGCCTTTATTAGCGCTGACCACGCCTCCCGGATAACGGTGACAACCCCGCGGCCCAATCCATGCCCAGGACGGTCGCCCAGCGCTACAGGCCTAGCCCGCCCCGTCCCTGCCAATTGCCAGTCACAAGTCGCCTCTCATCCGACTCCGAAAAGGAGCGGTTGCTGTGAGGAGCCTTCAGTGATCAATGCAACCATAATTTGCGCTCCAGTCTGGCGGAGGGACGGGGCTGGGTGGAGGTGAGGTCTGTGCCTCGGAGGGCGCTTCAGCAGTTCATTAGGCGTTTGTGGTGCCTCCCAACCAATCGCTGGGCAGTTACTGAAGACCGTGTCCGCCCCTGCCCCGCCCCGTGCCCGGACTCGCGCGTTCCGCGGGAGGCGGTGGCTCCCTGGGGCGCGCCCAGCCCTGGTGCCCAGCCCTGGGGCCCCGCCCTGGCCCTCGCTCCGCCCCTACCGCCCCGCCTCTGACTAACGCTCTAAGGGTGCGGGAGCTTCGAGACACAGCCACAAGCTCCCGGTGCCAGATAGCAGATGCGGGGTTCAGTCCCACCAAAGCAAGCATGAAACTTTCGTTCCTCAGTTTCTTTCAACATAGCCTTCCTAAATTGAACTCCCTCCCAAATCTGCTCCAGTCCAGGTTACCACATCGACTCAGTAGCCCAGACCAGAAACCTGGAAACCATCCTAGATTGCCTCCCCTTCACCTTTACCTCTCCCCCAGTTATCTGCCAAGTCCAGCTGATTTTTCCTTCTTGGTATTCCGGTAGTTATTTCCCCTCTGCTCACTATTATCCGTTTCCTGGACTCTATCAGTTGGAAAATTCACCATTATTTTATGTTCCACTAAGAAAAAAGGTTATATGGTGGGGCGCAGTGGCTCACACCTGTAATCCCAGCACTTTGGGAGGCCGAGTCAGGCAGATCACCTGAGCTCAGGAGTTCGAGACCAGCCGGGCCAACATGGCGAAACCTCTGTCTCTACTAAGAATACAAAAATTAGCCGGGCGTGGTGGCGGGCACTTGTAATCCCAGCTACTGGGGAGGCTGAGACAAGAGAATCGCTTGAACCTGGGAGCCAGCGGTTGCAGTGAGCCGAGATCAGGCCACTGCACTCTGGCCTGGGCAACAGAGCAAGACCCTGTTTCAAAAAAAAAAGGTTGCAAATTATCTGTGACAAATGCTTTCCTTACCACTTAGCATTTTTGCTTTACATGTATTGAAAATACAGATTTATATACATACCGATTTCTATCATATTTCACTCTTGTGCATGCATAAAAAGGGAAATAGAAAACAATAACATGGTAACTATCCCTAAAACTTCACATTCAGAAACTGATTGTTAGGGATTCATTTTTTTGACTCAGTCTTGGATGTCCACGAATTTCTACGCAATGTAGTCCTCTGTGCATGTCATAAGGGCTTTGGTGATGCAGCATTTCCTAAGACTGTGCCTCTCCAGGCTCTAGAGTTTTCTTCCAAGCCTCAGACATCCATTTGGCAAGCTTTGATGCTCATGAGCAGGTATGACAAATATAGTTTGACTGCTGTCTGACTAATAGCTAAAGTGAAACATCCCAGTTAGAAGATATTAAAATGAAACACACACACACACACACACACACACACACAACAGCAAAAAAAAAACCAAGTGCCTCCTAAAATCAATGATATATCATTCTGCTTCCAGTCTTGCCATCCTTCACATCCATTCTCTAAAAATCCACGAAAGTTATCTATCCAAATGTCACAGGTCTTCTGAAAAGCCTTAAACAATTGCTCCTGGAAACATAATGCATTCATCATATGTGTTTATCCCATTCTCCTCCTGAAACCACATCAAAATGGCTAGTTAGGGGGAAAAAAAATGACAATTTGGAAAAGTTTGCAAAAATGTATAAGCCCCCAAAGACAGAAAGAATGGGGCCAGGTGCTGTGGCTCACTCCTGTAGTCCCAGCTACTTGGGGGCCTGAGGCGGAAGGGTAGCTTGAGCCCAGATGTTCAGGTTGTAGTGAGCCGAGATCATCGCACTGCACTCCCACCTGGATGACAAAATGAGACCCTATCGCCAAAAGAAAAGAAAAAGGGCCGGGCGCGGTAACTCACACGTGTCATCCCAGCAATGTGGGAGGCCAAGGAGGGCAGATCACTTGAAGCCAGGAGTTTGAGAACGGCCTGGCTAACACAGCAAAATCCCGTCTCTACTAAAAATACAAAAATTAGCTGGGCATGGGCACCTGTAGTCCCAGCTACTCGGGAGACTGAAGCAGGAGGATCACTGGAACCCGGGAGGCGGAGGCTGCAGTGAGCCGAGATCTTGCCACTGCACTCCAGCCTGGGCAACAGAGCCAGACTGCGTCTCAAAAAAAGAAAAAAATACTTTGTCCAATTTGTGGTTTCTCCAGGTCTGTCATTTGTTTCTTAATCCTCTTCACATAGTCTTGGCCAGGCACTATGGCTCATGCCTGTAATCCTAGCACTTTGGGAGGCTGAGGCATGTGGATCACCTGAGGTCAGGAGTTCAAAATCAGCCTGGCCAACATGGTGAAACCCCATCTCTACTAAAAATACAAAAATTAGTCGGGTGTGGTGGTGGGTGCCTGTAATCCCAGCTACTCGGGAGACTGAAGCAGGAGAATCACTTGATCCCAGGAGGCAGAGTTTGCATTGAGCTGAGATTGTACCACCGCACTCCAGCCTGGGTGACAGAGAGACTCTGTCTCAAAAAAAAAAAAAAAAAACCCCACATAGGCTGGGCGCAGTGGCTCACCCAGCGGCTCCCAGCACTTTGGGAGGCTGAGCCGGGTGGATCACCTGAGATCAGGAGTTCGAGACCAGTCTGACAATATGGTGAAACCCCATCTCTACTAAAAATACAAAAACTTAGCCAGGCGTGGTGGCAGGTCCCTGTAATCCCAGCCACTTGGAAGGTTGAGGCAGGAGAATTGCTTGAACTGGGGAGGTATAGGTTGCAGTGAGCTGAGATCGCACCATTGCATTCCAGCCTAGGCAACAAGAGTGAAACTCCATCTCAAAAAAAAAAATAAATAAAAATAATATTTTATAATAGTCTTTTATAGAGCAAAAGTTTTTAACTTTGATAAGGTCCAATTTAATAAGGTCTGATGTTTATTTAGATAGATGTTCAATTAAAAAAAAATTTTTTTTTGCCTATGAATATCCAACTGCTCTCCAGGACCATTCGTTGAGAAACCAATCCTTCCTCCATTGCATTGCTTTTGCACCTTTGTCAAAAATCAGATGTGTGGGCCAGGCGCAGTGGCTCACTCCTGTAATCCCAGCACTTTGGGAGGCCGAGGCAGGTGGGTCACGAGGACAAGAGATTGAGACTATCCTGGCCAACATGGTGAAACCCCATCTCTACTAAAAGTATAAAAATTAGCTGGGCGTGGTGGCGCGTGCCTGTAGTCCCAGCTACTTGGTCGGCTGAGGCAGGAGAATCGCTGGGAGGCAGAGGTTGCAGTGAGCCGAGATTGCACTACTGCACTCCAGCCTGGCGACAGAGCAAGACTAGGTCTCAAAAAAAAAAAAAAAAAAAAAATCAGATATGCATATTTGTAGGGGTCTATTTCTGCATTCTCTCATTAGTGCCATCGATCTATGTGTCTGTCCTCCCACCAATACCACACTGTCTTGATTACTGCAACTATATATTAGTAAGAATCAGATAGAGTTATTCCTCCTATTTTGTTCTTCTTTATTCTTCTATAGATAAAATCTATTTATGAGTTGGCCTGAAACTAAAGACTATTTAAACACGAAAAACTAAGTGAAAGCCAGTAAACAGGGAAGTTGCTGAGTCCCAAAGACTATTTTGCCTTGAGGGTATTTGCTATCAAGTTTAATTTGAGCATAGCACCTCACAGGCTACCACTGTGGCACAGGAAATAAAGCCCAGGGCTTACCCAAGGTTGGAAATCTAATAGAAAGCCCTTACCATAAAGTCAGAACCCCAAAGGACTATATCCTCATGTAAGAATGAATTAAAAATATACTAGAACCCAAACTGCCCCTAGGGCACTCCATGGAAAGTCGTTTGTCTGGAACCTAAGTGCCTGGAACCTAGGTGCCTGCTGGAGTTCTTTTATTTTTTTTCTTTTAAATATTTGCAGAGAATGTATAACCACAGGCTGTGGTGTTTCTGCCTGAACTGTTTGTTGATCCTAAAAAGAAAACGGCAAGAATGTCAAGTGGTTTTGGATTGACAGTAACACCAAGAACCCAGCAGAAGCAATGCAGACCCTTTCTGGATGAACTCATCTTTAATCTAGGCCTCAGGGAATTTCCACAGATACAGTTTCAAGAAAAATAAATTGTGGTCAAAAATTCCAAACAAATAAGAAACAAGATACCAAGAACAAGAACCAGCAGAGATGGAGACAGGAAATAAGAAAATTAGAAAATTAAGCCAAACAGTCCAATGTCTAATTAATAGTCCAATGTCTAAAAAGAGAAAACAGGGTATGTGAGGGAGAGGGAGAAAAAAAGGTGTGTGTGAGATTGATTATAAAATAAATACAAGACTCGGCCAAGTGTGGTGGCTCACGCCTGTAATCCCAGCACTTTGGGAGGCCGAGGTGGGTGGATCAAGAGGTCAGGAGATGGAGACCATCCTGGCTAACATGGTGAAACCCCATCTGTACTAAAAATACAAAAAATTAGCTGGGCCGTGGTGGCAGGCGCCTGTAGTCCCAGCTACTCTGGAGGCTGAGGCAGGAGAATGGCATGAACCCGGGAGGCAGAGCTTGCAGTGAGCTGAGATCGCACCACTGCACTCCAGCCTGGGCAACAGAGTGAGACTCCGTCTCAAATAAATAAATTAATCAATAAATAAATACAAGACTCACACCCCGTAATCCCAGCACCTTGGGAGGCTGAGGCTGGCAGATCATCTGAGGTCAGGAGTTTGAGACCAGCCTGGCCAATATGGTGAAACTCCGTCTCTACTAAAAATACAAAAATTAGCCAGGCATGGTGGCAGGCACCGGTAGTACCAGCTACTCAGGAGGCAGGAGAATCACTTTAACCCGGGAGACGGAGGTTGCAGTGAGCCAAGATTGTGCCATTGCACTCCAGGCTGGGCAACAGAGCAAGACTCTATCTCAAAAATAATAATAATAAAAATATGATTGGGTTTTGGGGTTTTGTTTTTTGTTTTTTAAGACAAAGTATTTCTTTGTCACGCCAGCTGGAGTGCAGTGGTGCAATATTGGCTCACTGCAACGTCTGCCTCCTGGGCTCAAGTGATTCTCCTACTTCAGCCTCCCGAGTAACTGGGACTACAGGTGTGTGCCATCACGCTCAGCTAATTTTTTAATTTTTTTATAGAGACGAGGTTTCCTTGTATTGCTGAAGCTGGTCTCAAACTCCTGGACTCAATCTATTCTCCTGCTTTGGCCACCCAAAGAGCTGGGATTATAGGCATGAGCCATCACATCTAACCTATGATCAAGTATTTCACAGATCCGATGGGGTATATGAATACAAATAGAGCTAGATACATGAAAGGGAGGCCTTTTTTTTTTTTTTTTTTTTTTTGAGACAATGTCTCACTCTGTCACCCAGGCTAGAATGCAGTGGCACATTCTTGGCTCACTGCAACCTCCGCCTCCCAGGTTCAAGCAATCAAGCAATTCTACCTCAGTCTCTTGAGTAGCTGGGATTACAGGTGCCTGCTACCAGGCCAGGTTAATTTTTGTATTTTTAGTAGAGACGGGTTTTCAACATGTTGGCCAGGCTGGTCTTAAAATCCTGACCTCAAGTGATCTACCAGCCTCAGCCTCCCAAGGTGCTGGGATTACAGGCATGAGCCATCGTGCCTGGCCAGAATTTCTAATTTTGAAAAGAGTCTGGCGGTTGTTTAAACTGTTAAACACAGAGTTACCATATGACCCAGCAATTCCTCTTCTAATTATATACCCAAGAGAAATGAAAATACATGCCCACACAAAACCTTGTACAAAAATGTTCATAACAGCATTATTTAGAATCACCAAAAAACTGAAAACAACCCAAATGTTCATCACCTGATAGAAGAATAAATTTAAGCTGTTAAATCCATACAATGGAATACTATTTAGCAATAAAAAGGAATGAAGTATGTACTAATACGTGCTACAACAGGCTGGGTACAGTGGCTCGTGCCTGCAATCTCAGCATTTTGGGAGGCTCAGACAGGAGGATCACTTGAACCCAGGAGTTTGAGACCAGCCTGGACAACACAGCAAGACCCCAGTCTCTACAAAAAAAAAAAAAATTAAAAATGGCCAGGCATGGTGGCTTACACCTGTAATCCTAGCACTTTGGGAGGCTGAGGTGGGTGGATCACTTGAGGTTGGGAGTTCAAGACCAGCCTGGCCAATGTGGCGAAACCCTGTCTCTACTAAAAGTACAAAAAAGGCCAGCCTTGGTGGCTCACACCTGTAATCCCAGGACTTTGGGAGGCCAAGGGGAATGGATCATTTGAGGTCAGGAGTTTGAGACGAACCTGGCCAATATGGTGAAACCCCATCTCCACTATCCAAAAAAAAAAAAAAAAAAAAGGCTACAACATAGGTATGAACCTTGAAACCATTATGCTAAGTGCAAGAAGTCATAAAGGATCATATATTGTATGATTCCATTTATAGGAAATATCCAGAATAGGTAAAAATCCATAGAGGAGGATTGGGGGTAAGGCTGAGGGGTGTGGGGTTTCACTTTGAGGTGATGATGAAAATGTTCTAAAATTGATTGCAGTGAGGGTGTGAAATTACTAAAAACCATTGAGGCCATGCTCAATGCCTCAAGCCTGTAATCCCAGAACTTTGGGAGGCCAAGGGTGATCACCCAAGCTCAGGAGTTCGAGATCAGCCTGGGCAACATGATGAAACCCTATCTCTATCAAAGATAAAAATAATTAGCCGGCCGGGCGTGGTGGCTCAAGCCTGTAATCCCAGCACTTTGGGAGGCCGAGACGGGTGGATCACGAGGTCAGGAGATCGAGACCATCCTGGCTAACACGGTGAAACCCCGTCTCAACTAAAAAAATACAAAAAACTAGCCGGGCGAGGTGGCGGGCGCCTGTAGTCCCAGCTACTCGGGAGGCTGAGGCAGGAGAATGGCGTGAACCCGGGAGGCGGAGCTTGCAGTGAGCTGAGATCCAGCCACTGCACTCCAGCCTGGGCGACAGAGCGAGACTCTGTCTCCAAAAAAAAAAAAAAAATAATAATAATAATAATAATTAGCCAGGTGTGGCGGTGCATGTCTGTGGTCCCAGCTACTCAGGAGGCTAAAGTGGGAGGGTCACTTGAGCCCAGGAGTTGGAGGCTGCAGTGAGCAGTGATCACACCACTGCACTCCAGCCTGGGTGGCAGAGTGAGACTCCAACTCAAAAAAACATTAAAAAAAAAACAAAAAACAGTGAATGGTATGTTGTGAGAATTATATTGCAATAAAGATATAAAGATTTTTGGCTGGGTGCAGTGGCTCACACCTGTAATCCCAGCATTTTGGGAGGCCAAGGAGGGTGGATCACCTGAGGTGAGGAGTTCAAGACCAGCCTGGCCAACCATGGCCAACATGGTGAAACCCCATCTCTACTAAAAGTACAAAAATTATCTGGGCATGGTGGTGGGCACCTGTAGTCTCAGCTACTCAGGAGGCTGAGGCAGGAGAATCTCTTGAACCCAAGAGGCGGAGGTTGCAGTGAGACAAGAACATCTCACTGCACTCCAGCCTGGGTGACAGAGGGAGACTCCGCCTCAAAAAAAAAAAAAAAAAAACCACACACACACACACACATAAAGATATTTATTTATTTATTTATTTAGACAGAGTTTCACTCTTCTTGCCCAGGCTGGAGTGCAGTGGTGTGATCTCAGCTCACTGTAACCTCCACCTCCTGGGTTCCAGCAATTCTCCTGCCTCAGGCTCCCGAGTAGCTGGGATTACAGGTACCTGCCATCATACCTGACTAATTTTTTGTATTTTTATTAGAGACAGGGCCTCACCATGTTGACCAGTCTCCAACTCCTTCCTGAGCTCAGGTGATCCGCCTGCCTCGGCCTCCCAAAGTGCTGGGATTACAGGCTTGAGCCATGGCACCCAGTCTATATAAAGATGTTTAAAATAAGAAATGTAAGTTATGGCTGGGCGCGGTGGCTCACGCCTGTAATCCCAGCACTTTGGGAGGCTGAGACGGGTGGATCACGAGGTCAGGAGATCGAGACCATCCTGGCTAACACGGTGAAACCCTGTCTCTACCAAAATACAAAAAAAAAAATTAGCCAGGTGTGGTGGCGGGCGCCTGCAGTCCCAGCTACTCGGGAGGCTGAGGCAGGAGAATAGTGTGAACCCGGGAGGCAGAGCTTGCAGTGAGCCGAGATCGCCCCACTGCACTCCAGCCTGGGTGACAGAGCGAGACTCCGCCTCAACAAAAAAAAAAAAAAAAAAAAAAAAGAAAAAAAAAAATTAATCAGGCATGGTAGCGCAGTTACTGTAGCCCCAATTACTCAGGAGGCTAAGGTAGGAGGATCACTTGAGCCTGGGAGTTGGAGGCTACANAGAGCGAGACTCCGCCTCAACAAAAAAAAAAAAAAAGAAAGAAACATAAGTTATGCCACAGCACACCATTTGCCTCAGTAATAAACAATATTTACAAAGTCCTACTGATGTAAACGCTGTCTGTTTCTACTGATTTAAGCCAAAATTTTGAGATAACTATAATGAAGAGAAATAGAAGATGGGAGGTATAAGAAAAGGGGAGTGGCCGGGCGCGGTGGCTCAAGCCTGTAATCCCAGCACTTTGGGAGGCCGAGGCGGGCGGATCACGAGGTCAGGAGATCGAGACCATCCTGGCTAACATGGTGAAACCCCGTCTCTACTAAAAATACAAAAAACTAGCTGGGCGTGGTGGCAGGCGCCTGTAGTCCCAGCTAATCGGAGGCTGAGGCAGGAGAATGGCCTGAACCTGGGAGGCGGAGCTTGCAGTGAGCCGAGATCGCGCCACTGCACTCCAGCCTGGGTGACACAGCGCGAGACTCCGTCTCAAAAAAAAAAAAAAAAAAAAAAAGAAAAGGGGAGTTAGGTAGGGGTGTGAATCCAGTTTCCCGACAAGATGACTAGCTAATACAGGTCACTGGCTCTCTCTTTCAAAATCAAACCTGGGGAATCTATAGAAGCTGTAAGAAAGCATGAATTTCAAGAACTAACAACAACAAGACCATAAGAATGTCCTGGAAAAAGACTGAAGGCTATTGTTATGGGTTGAATTATGTCCTCTAAAAATTAATATGTGATGCCAGGCACAGTGGCTCACGCCTGTAATCCCAGCATTTTGGGAGGCTGAGGCGGGTAGATCACCTGAGGTCAGGAGTTCGAGACCAGCCTGGCCAACATGGCGAAACCCTGTCTCCATTAAAAATACAAAAATTAGCTAGATGTGGTCGCAGGCACCTAAAGTCCCAGCTACTCAGGAGGCTGAGGCAGGAGAATTGCTTGAACCCAGGAGGTGGAGGTTGCAGTGAGCTGAGATTATGCCACTGCACTCCAGCCTGGGCAGCAAAAGCGAGACTCCGCCTCAAAAAAAAAAAAGCAGGGGTGGGGGAGAATTTGGAGACAGACACACACACAGAAGAATGCCATGACAACTTGAAGGTAGAGATCAAACTAGGAGAAGGCATGGAACAGATCCTCCCTCATAGCCCTCAGAAGGTACCCACCCTGCTGAAACCTTGATTTCCAGACTTCTAACTCTGGAACTATGAGACAATAAATTTCTGTTGTTTAAGCCACCCAATTTGTAGCACTTTCTTTGTTTATTTATTTATTTATTCACTTATTTATTTATTTGAGATGGAGTCTCACTCTGTTGCCCAGGTTGGAGTGCAGTGGTGCAATCTTGGCTCACTGCAACCTCCGCCTCCCAAGTTCAAGCAATTCTCCTGTCTCAGCCTCTCGAGTAGCTGGGATTAGAGGCATGCACCACCACACCGGGCTAATTTTTGTATTTTTAGTAGAGACAGGCTGGTTTTGAACACCTGACCTCAAGTGATCCGCCCACCTCGGCCTCCCAAAGTGCTGGGATTACAGGCGTGAGTCACCGCGCCCAGCAGGAGTGGTTTCTTATATGAGTGTTTCTTAGAGTATGAATGTCCCTAAGGACAAAAAAACAGAACATTGTTTTTCTAGGAGACCTCAGGTGCAAAAGATGGAGTTAATTATACTCTTTGATTCCTGACGTGCATTTTCACTTAGCCATGGAAGGATCCTGCCTCGTTTCCTTTGTATATTCCCTTTTTCCCCATTCCACTCTCTCGCCATAGAGAATGTTCTAAATCATTTGATATTGATCATTTTGTGTTTGGCAAACATGCTTGCTTGCTTTTTTTTTTTTTTTTTTTTTGAGACAGGGTCCTGCTCTGTCGCCCAAGTTGGAGTGAGGTGGCACAATCTTGGCTCACTGCAACATCCGTCTCCCGAGTAGCTGGGATTACAGGTGCTGCCACCAGCCCAGCTAATTTTTGTATTTTTGTTAGAGACAGGGTTTCACCATGTTCACCAGGCTGGTCTTGAACTCCCGACCTCTGGTGATCCACCCACCTCAGCCTCCCAAAGTGGTGGGATTACAGGCATGAGCCACCGTTCCCCACCTGTGCATTGTTTCTGTTCATATATTTTTTAATTACATAAATATTGTTTTAAATGTTAGTCTGTTTTTTTTCTACTCCATACTAAGTTTTGTTTGTTTTTTGAGATGGAGTCTCACTCTGTCGCCAGGCTGGAGTGCAGTGGTACCATTTTGGGGCTTACTGCAACCTCCGCCTCCGGGTTCAATTGGTTCTCCTGCCTCAGCCTCCCGAGTAGCTGAGACTATAGGCGCTCGCCACCACACCTGGCTAATTTTTGTATTTTTAGTAGAGATAGGGTTTCACCATGTTGGCCAGGAAGGTCTCGATCTCTTGACCTCGTGAGCTGCCTGCCTCGGCCTCCCAAGTGTTGGGATTACATGCATGAGCCACCACACCAGGCCTTCTGTACTTTTAAAGATTCCTATCTGGAGTGCCCCCAGCTCCACGGTGGCTTCGCCCGTGAGTCCTGAGGCAAGCGAGCGCTCGGTCTTCCCCACCGGCCCCATGGCAGCCCCCGGCACCCCAGCTGAGTACGGCTACATCTGGACCATCCTGGGCCAGCAGATCCTGGGACAACTGGACAACTCCAGCCTGGCGCTGCCCTCCAAGGCCAAGCTGAAGCTGGCAGGGAGCAGCGGCCGTAGCAGCCAGTCAAGAGCCTGCGAATCCAGGAGCAGGTGCAGCAGATCCTCTCCAGGAAGGGCCGCAGATCCGTGGTCAACGGAAATCTTCACCGAACCAGCGTGTTCCTGAGTATGTCTACAACCTGCACTTGGTTGAAAATGATTTTGTTGGAGGCCATTCCCCTGTTCCTAAAGCCTATGACATGCTAAAGGCTGGCACAACTGCCACTTACGAAGGTTGCTGGGGAAGAGGGACAGCACAGTACAGCTCCCAGAAGTCCGTAAGAAAGATCCTTGAGGCATCCTCTGAGGAGACTGGAGGTTTCGTTTGTTTGTAGAGATGGGGGTCATGTTGACTAGGCTGATTTCAAACTCCTGGGCTCAAGTAATCCTCTCTTCTCAGCCTCCCAAAGTGCTGGCATTACAGGTGTGAGCCACCTTGCTCGGCCTCGCTGTTTTTTTCTGGTACTTATCATCATAATATGAAATAATAATATGATTTATCAGTGTGATGTTTTGTTTTGTTTTGTTTTGACATGGAGTCTTGCTCTGTCGCCCAGGCTGGAGCACAGTGGTGAGATCTCAGCTCACTGCAAGCTCCGCCTCCTGGGTTCATGCTATTCCCCAGCCTCAGCCTTCCAAGTAGCTGGGACTACAGGCCCCCGCCACCATGCCCGGATACTTTTTGGTATTTTTAGTAGAGACGGAGTTTCACTGTGTTAGCCAGGATGGTCTCGATCTCCTGACCTCATGATCTGCCCATCTCGGCCTCCCAAAGTGCTGGGATTACAGGCGTGAGCCACCGGGCCTGGCCTTTTTTTTTACACAGAGTCTCACTCTGTCACTCAGGCTTGAGTGCTGTGGTGCAATCATAGCTCACAACAGCCTCAACCTCTCTGGTCTCAAGTGATCCTCCCACTTAAGCCTCTCTCTCTTTTTTTTTTTTTTGAGACAGAGTCTGGCTCTGTTGCCCAAGCTGGAGTGCAGTGGCGCAATCTCGGCTCACTGCAGCCTCTGCCTCCCTGGTTCAAGCGATTCTCCTGCCTCAGCCTCCCAAGTAGCTGGGACTACAGGCACCCACCACCACGCCTGGCTAATTTTTTCGTATTTTTAGTAGAGACAAGGTTTCACCATGTTGGCCAGTCTGGTCTCAAATTCCTGACCTCATGATCCACCCGCCTCGGACTCCCAAAGTGCTGGGATTACAGGCGTGAGCCACCATGCCCAGCCACAGTTCAGTCTCTCAAGTAGTTGGGACTACAGGCGCATCCCACCACACTAGACTAATTTTTGTATTTTTTGTAGAGCCAGTGTTTTGCCACATTGCCCAGGCTGGTCTCAAACTCCTGGGCTCAAGTGATCTGCCCGCCTCAGTCTCCCAAAGTACTGGGATTACAGGTGTGAGCCACCGTGCCCAACCACTTTATCAATTTTATTTATTTATTTATTTATTTTTGAGATGGAGTCTTGCTCTATCGCCTAGGCTGGAGTAGGGTGGCACAATCTCAGTTCACTATAACCTCCGCCTCCTGGGTTCAAGTGATTCTCCTGTCTCACCCTCCCAAGTAGCTGGGATTACATGCGTGTGCCACCATGCCCGGCTAATTTTTGTATTTTTTAGCAGAGATGGGATTTTGCCATGTTGGCCAGGTTGGTCTTGAACTCCTGACCTTGGGCGATCCACCTGCCTCAGCCTCCCAAAGTGCTGGGATTACAGGCCGGAGCCACTGAACCTGGCCACTTTATCAGTTTTATAGAAATCAATTAGATTCTTGTTATAAAAGATGAGGTTTTAGCTCTTTTTGATTATCTCATTTGATATTGTAAAAGGAATTTTTAAAAACTCAACTCTATAATTGAAACAAAACAGAATGTTAAACTTGGAACAGAAGGAAATATCCTTAACTTGGTAAAAGTTATCTACTAGAGATTCATAACAAATATTTAATAGACATGTATTCCATTTAAGATCAAGAACAAGAAGAGGATGCTTTTTCTTTTCTTTTCTTTTCTTTTTTTTCTTTTTCTTTCTTTTTTCCGAGACTGAATCTCCCTCTATTGCCCAGGCTGGAGTGCATGGTGTGATCTCAGCTCACTGCAACCTCCGCCTTCCGGCTTCAAGCGATTCTCCTGCCTCAGCCTCCTGAGAAGCTGGGATTACAGGTGCCTGCCACCATGCCCGGCTAATTTTTGGTTTCTTTTTGTTGTTGTTGTTTTGTTGTTTTTGAGACAGAGTCTCACTCTTGTCACCCAGGCTGGTGTGCAATGGTGCAGTCTTGGCTCACTGCAACCTCCGCTTCCTGGGTTCAAGCGATTCTCCTGCCTCAGCCTCCCAAGTAATTGGGATTACAGGCATCCACCACCATGCCCAGCTAATTTTTGTATTTTTAGGAGAGATGGGCTTTCACCATGTTGGCCAGGCTGGTCTCGAACTCATGACTTGTCTACGCTTAACTTTTTGTGGAACTGCCACTTTTCCAAAGTGGGTACACCATTTCACTAGAGGCTAAATTTTAATATTCATTACACTCTTCAGGATCTGACTCTTGCCTCCCATCTCTTTTCCTGTCTTTTGCCCCAGCAGTAGCTCCACCAGTAAATACCACTCATAGCTTTCTCATGCACACCATACTGTTTCTTGCCTCTGGGCCTTTATTTCTGCTTCAACTGCCTGGAAAGCCTGTTAGCCTCCACTCCTTTAAGACAACTCAGTGGTCACCTCTTCTCTAAAGCCGTTCTCCTCCCCATTCCTGCTTCCTCAGGAAAAGATAGGTGTTTCTTCCTCTCCACACCTATACACATAGATGTTAACAAACTTTGAATGTCACGACATACTGGGTTTCATAATTATGCTTCTTCATCTGCCTCCTGCACTGGGTGAATTCTTTTTTCTTTTTCTTTTTTTTAAGGCAGGATCTTGCTATGTTGCCCAGGCTAGAATGTGGTGACATGATCTCAGCTCACTGCCACCTCCACCTGCTGGGCTCAAGCCATCCTCCCACCTCAGCCTCCTGAGTAGCTGGAATTACAGACACGTGCCATCATGCCCAGCTAATTTGTTTTTTGTATTTTTTTAACAGAGACGGGGGTTTCACCATGTTGGCCAGGCTGGTCTCGAACTCCTGACCTCAAGTGATCTGCTCACCTTGGCCTCCCAAAGTGCTGGGATTACAAGCATGAGCCACTGCTCCTGGCCTCAAGACCTCATTCTAATACCATCTTTTCAACAGATACCTTTTCTGATCATCCCCTCAGCAAAAAACAAAACAAAACAAAACAAAACCCAAAAAAAAAAACCCAAAAAACAAACAAACACACACCACTCTCATGGGACTCACTTTCATCATCATATTTAAATTCACATTTTGTTTACATACACATCTCTTCTTCTTTTTTCCAGTCTTGCCCCTGCATAAACTAGATGAAGCTGCTGCCAATTTAACCAAGTGGGAATCCCAGTGCTAACTGTCTGTTGGATGGGATATCTTTATTGGAGCAGATTAACATAGTCTCACATTTGTGGTTTGTGACCACTGATTTAGCAAATACATTGTTTTTCTTTCTCTTTTTTCTTTTGAGACAGGGTCTCGCTTTGTTGCCTAGGCTGAAGTGCAGTGTCGCAAGCTCGGCTCACTTTAGTCTCAACTCTCCAGGCTCAAGCAATCCTTCCGCCCAGCCTCCGCAGTAGCTGGGACTACAGGCACATGCCACCAACCCCCGGCTAATTTTTTTTTTTTTTTTTTTTTTTAGAGACAGCATTTCACCATGTTGCCCAGGCTGATCTCAAATTCCTGGGCTCAACTGATCCTCTTGCCTCAGCCTCCCAAAGTGGAATTACAGGCGTGAGTCACTGCACCTGGTGAACATTCTTTTCTTTTTTGTTTTTTTCCTTTGAGACAGAGTTTCGCTCTTGTTGCCCAGGCTGGAGTGCAATGGCGCGATCTTGGCTCACTGCAACCTCTGCCTCCCGGGTTCAAGCGATTCTCCTGCCTCAGCCTCATGAGTAGCTGGGATTACAGGCATGCGCCACCACGCCCAGCTAATTTTGTATTTTTAGTAGATGGGGTTTCTTCATGTTAGTCAGGCTAGTCTCGAACTCCTGACCTCAGGTGTTCCACCCACCTTGGCCTCCCAAAGTGCTGGGATTACAGGTCTGAGCCACCGTGCCCAGCCAGCATTCTCTCCTAAAGCATCAAGAGGATGGTCAGAAGCAGTCCACCACGGAGGGGATGAACAACAGTATACAGTCATGGTCTTTCATCAGGGCTGTGTTAATTCTGTTCTGCAGAGTATCACATTGGTCTACCATCTTGTAACTTTACATCCTTCAGACTTTTTTTTTTTTTTTTAAAGACAGAATCTCCCTCTGTCACCCAGGCTGGAGTGCATGGTGCAATCTCAGCTCACTGCAACCTCTCTGTCTCCTGGATTCAAGCAATTCTCCTGCCTCAGCCTCCCGAGTAGCTAGGATTACAGGCACACACCACCATACCTGGCTAATTTTTTTGTATTTTTAGTACAGACGGCGTTTCACCATGTTGGCCAGGATGGTCTCAATCTCCTGACCTTGTGATCCGCCCACTTAGGCCTTCCAAAATGCTGGGATTACAGGTGTGAGCCACCAGACATCTTTTAAGTAGAACGAAGACTACTTAGAGGTAAGAACCAACTCTACCTTGGTTATTTTTGTTCCTCCAAATATCCTTGCACATAGTAATTCAGTATTTATTGAAAGAAAACGTTATATACTGTTTCATACCACAAACAAGATTGTTCTGTCCTTGAATACAAAACCTTTTGTATGTTTGAACCAGGAAATATTCTATAAATGCCTGTTGACCTATTAATTTTCTCTTCCCTAACAATCAGATGCTCTACCAAGATATGTAGATATCTTCTTCAGGGCACCTAGCACTTAGCACAGTCCCAAATATTTTATTTTCTCCACTCTAGTACCACCAAATCATGTAAAGTATCACAGTCATTCACATTTCACATCAACCTCTCCATTCTCATGCATAGCTCCTTCCAGCCATCCCTCTGAAAACTGACTCTCCAAAACATTTCCCTAACACCCAGGATCATGTTTTCATATATACCCATCAATCCATTTATCCAAAACCCACCTGTAATTTAACAAGTACTCTTTATTTTTATTAAAGATGGAGTCTTCCTATGTTCCTAAGGCCGGCCTCCAACTCCTGGTTTCAAGGGATCCTCCCACCTCAGCCTGCAGAGTAGCTGGGATTATAAGTGTGCACCAACCGCCATGCCCCATAACAAGTATTTATTAATCTAACATCATTTTTATAGAGTTTTTGTTTTTTTAAACATAGAGATAGGGTCTTGCTATGTTGCCCAGGCTGGTCTTGAACTCCTGGCTTCAAGCAATCCTCATGCCTTCGCCTCCCGAAGTGTTGGGATTACAGGTGTGAGCCACTGCACCCAGCCCTAACTTCACTTTTTTTTTTTTTTTTTTTTTGAGACAGAGTCTCACCCCAGTTGCTCAGGCTGGAATGCAGTGGCATGATCTCAGCTCACTGCAGCGTCAAACTCCTGGGCTCAGGTGATCCTCCCACCTCAGCCTCTTGAGTAGCTGGGACTACAGGCATGCAGCACCATGCCCAGCTAATTTTTTTTCTTTTTTTCTTTTTTTTGAGACGGAGTCTCACTCTGTCGCTCAGGCTGGTGTGCAGTGGCACTTATCTCGGCTCACTGCAAGCTCCGCCTCCCGGGTTCAAGTGATTCTCCTGCCTTGGCCACTGGAGTAGCTAGGATTACAGGCGCCCGCCACCACGCCCGGCTAATTTGTTTGTTTTTGTATTTTTAGTAGAGACAGGGTTTCACCATGTTAGCCAGGATAGTCTTGATCTCCTGATCTCATGATCTGCCTGCCTCTGCCTCCCAAGGTACTGGGATTACAGGTGTGAGCTACCGCACCTGGCCACTTTTTTTTTTTTTAGTAGAGACGGGGTTTCACCATGTTGCTCAGACCAGTCTCAAATTCCTGGCTCCAAGTAATCCTCCTGCCTCAGCCTCCCAAAATGCTAGGATTACATGTGGGCACCATTATGCCCAGCTGTAATTTTTTAAAATTATTATTTAAAAAGAACAAAACACATAGATACCCTAGACTCAATTCAGCTCTACTGATCAATCTTTAGGGGTTGAGACTAGGCTTTTGAAATGTTAAAACATCCAGACAACTCTGATGACCAGTCAGGCTTAGTATCCCCATCTCTACCACTCATATGGTACTTAATGTTTCATATTTAAATGGAAAGGACACCTCACACTTTTGTTTTTCCTATAGTTCCTACTCAAAGAATATGCCTAATAAAATATTTTATTAGAGTAATACAGAAGTATGACTCCATTTTTCTCTTATATTTCATTTCAGTGTGGAAGGCTCCTTAGAAACACTATTAACAGCATTATGTCAAAAATTGCCAGTAACATTCTCATCAACTTTTCTTTTTTTAAAGGCATTAGGTATAGCTAGACTGTAAAAGGCAAGTGGTGTGAAGCCCAAACCTAAGATCCTAAGATCTAGGAGGAGTCAAGACTTCACAGTCGGCGAGCGCGTTGGCTCACTCCTGTAATCCCAGCATTTTGGGAGGCCGAGGTGGGCGGATCATGAGGTCAGGAGATCGAGATCATCCTGGCTAACAGGGTGAAACCCCGTCTCTACTAAAAATACAAAAATTTAGCTGGGCGTGGTGGCGGGCACCTGTAGTCCCAGCTACTCAGGAGGCTGAGGCAGGAGAATGGCGTGAATCCGGGAGGCGGAGCTTGCAGTGAGCCAAGACTGAGCCACTGCACTCCAGCCTGGGCAACACAACGAGACTCTGTCTCAAAAAGAAAAAAGGTGGGCGGATCACGAGGTCAGGAGATCGAGACCATCCTGGCTAACATGGTGAAACCCCGTCTCTACTAAAAATACAAAAAACTAGCCGGGCGTGGTGGCGGGCGCCTGTAGTCCCAGCTACTCGGAGGCTGAGGCAGGAGAATGGCCTGAACCTGGGGAGGCGGAGCTTGCAGTGAGCCGAGATCGCGCCACTGCACTCCAGCCTGGGTGACACAGCGCGAGACTCCGTCTCAAAAAAAAAAAAAAAAAAAAGACTTCACAGTCTACATGTAGTAAGTAGAGGCAGCATCTAGAGGAAAACAGAAGTATGTGGCTATCAAATTCCAAAGAAGCTCCATTTTATTACAGAGAAAATACAAAGCTGTTTCCTCACAGGGAAGAGTACATTTTCCCTTCTCCAGGGTGACAGATGAGCCTTTTCCGAAGTTCTCAGCTTTCTCTTCTACCGAAACTTCCCATGTCGGTTAAAGTGTTTGTAGAGATAGCGGATGCGTTTATGAAGGTTGTGCAGGTCATCAGCGAACATTCTACTTCCAACCATTTTCTTCTTTCGGATACAACGTTGCAATTCATTCCCTTTCCAACCTCGAAGCCATATGGGCCCCCTGATCAGTTCTTTGGGGTGCTTTTCAAAGTTTCCTGTGTAATGTGAGAGAACACATTAGATCGAAGACAAGGGAACCCATCCTACACCAGCTAAGCTTTCAACCCACAGTTGCATCTTGCTTAGCAGCACCTATAGACAAGACACATCACAGTACAGAACAATAGCAGAGACTCTGGAGCCAGACTGCTTGGGGTTAAAATTCTTATACTATCATTTATTAACTTTGGAAAAATTGTTAACTTTTACTTATGAAGTAAAAATTATATGAGGGTACTCAGAACAGTGACAAACACAATGTAAACAGCTACATAAGTGTTTGCTCTTACTATTGAGCACAGTACCACTCTCTACACAGGAGAAAAAGATAGTCATTACAGAGTAATTGCTATTCTGAAATTGTGTACCACGTCGAAGGTCAAGTCGTACCCAGGATCCCGATGTTGTCATACACTCCGAACATGGCCCTCTTCTCGTTCCAACGATCAACCACTTTGGGGGGCGGGAGAGTGAGCCTTATACCGATCAATCGCGGCACACCTAGGGATGGGGAAGGGAGGGAATTAATCTGAGCCGCCTATTATACTACGAAGCAGTTATCCGGGTGTCTACATCAGCCACTTACCAAGAGAGAAGCTTCTGCACGCCAGAGGCACCCAGTTCCACAGGCGCCTGCCTGCCCCAGATAAGAGGCTCCCTGCCATTTCTCTAGTCTCCCCGCTTCAACAACACACCAAATAAGTCCAGGAGTGAGGGCCAGATGTGGCCCTCAAGATGACGACAGGAACCGTCCCCGCCGACTTCACACGAGGGCAGCCATCTTGGGCCTTACCCAGGTAGCTGTGGGCGCAGGACCCACCTACGCCCCATCAACTACAGCCACAAGCCCCGCCCCCCGGGTTCCGGCCGGAGGGGCCTCTACCACCCTTCCCGCCTCATTGCTTCCGGTTCGCCCGCCGGAAGTTTTGGAGCGCCGGACAAGCTGAGGTCCGCGACTGGTCGCTAAGATTCCCCAAAACTGAGATTTCAAGAAAATTCACCCTTTCTGCTTTTTTTGGCGTCCTTCAACTGTGAAGGAAATGAAGGTTGAAAACCTGGAACCCGCTTCCAAAAACCAAGCCCTTTCTCTGTGCCTCTCAACAGTCTTGCGCTGTAGCTTTTTTTATTACCCCCATTTTACTACTGGGAAGGAAATTTGAGGCCCTGAAAGTGAAGTGACTTGCTGGACGTCACTTAGCGGAGGAGATGGAGAAACCTGGATTAGAGGCGATGTCTTCTAACTCCCAGCGTGGACTGGCCTCCTTTCCTGGGGGTGACTGAATGATTCACTATTCCAGGGCACTACTACTGCCCAGCCAGGGACGCGACATCTCTGGCCGGCAGAAATACGGCCTCCTCCCCGCTGACCGGGCAAAGGGGTACCTTGCCGGAGCGGAGCCTTGGCACGTCCCCAGGCGGCGCTGTGATTGGCCGGCCGCTCCAGCGAGCGTCGCGATTGGTCCCCTGGCAGCCGTTGAAATTTGAACTCGGTATCTGTGGCTTTGCCCGCGCGTTGCCAGACTCAGAGGCGGCCCTTTGCCTCTGCCTGCCGGGGATTGGCCGGATTCTCCGCCAACTTGAAAACTGCCTTGCTAATTGGTGCGTGTTGTACACGAGTGTTTTTTCCTTTTCATTTCAGCCTGACTGCCGGAGTCAGAGCCGCGGGTGAGATTCCCAGGTAAGATGTGGTGTTGCAGGTCGTAAAAGAGTAGAAAAATCGAGTACATGTCAGTATGACCCAGTATTGGGCAATATACAATAGGCAGGGAGGTCTAGTAGATATATCCTTGGGGCGCGATGTGGGAGAAACTGTGAGTCTGACAGATACGCAACGGAAGATGTTAAGCAAATCGCTTAACTTTCTTACTGCAATATCCTCTCTGTAAACTCATTTGTATTATTATGCACCTCATGGGATTGAGGTTAGGAGACTTAGATCAGATATGATGCATGCAAATAGCCTAACAGACCTGGCACAGGATAAATAAATCATCATTGTTAATGCTCTTACCATTCTGGTGCAGGAAGCCCACTAGCCCATGCTGGGGCACTGTTCTGGCCTCAGATGAGATCGGACCATTCTCTACTTAAGGAGCTTTGCACATAAAAATGGAAATAATAATACTTTGCACATTAATATGTCACTTTATAGTTCTTTAAACACCTTTATACTGCTTGATTTGTTTGATCATCAGAGCAACTTTGTGAAGTAATCAGAGTTTAGTAACCCTGTTTTTACAGATAAAGTTCAGGGGTTTAACTGACACGATCAAGTGCCAATGTCACTACTAGAATTAGTTTCTAGTCCAGGGTCAGTCTCAGATCCTGTAAGATAATGTTACTAGCTTGCTATAAAACTAAAAGCCATTATATATGTTAGGGATGGGGAAGTAACAGAACCAGATAATGCTACTAGCTTGCTATAAAACTAAAAACCATTATATATGTTGGGGATGGGAAAGTAATAGAACCAGATACGAAGACAGGTCTTGAATATAGACCCTGACCTTTTCACTGTTTGGTTTCTAGCCCTGTGAGCCTGTAGGAGAAGAATGGCTCCCCAAATGTATGAGTTCCATCTGCCATTATCCCCAGAGGAGTTGTTGAAAAGTGGAGGGGTGAATCAGTATGTTGTGCAAGAGGTACTGTCCATCAAACATCTTCCACCACAGCTTAGAGGTAAGACTCCATAGCTGTCACTGTACTTAGCTCTTTCAAAGGACCATCCCACATGGAATTGCTACATTGTCATTTCTGTTTCACTGCACCTGGAAGCATCATAAGAGCAAGAAATATGTTTTTCCTATTTTGCTGTTTTATCCTAACATTGCATGGGATGCATGACACAAAGAATACATTCATTAACTGCCTTTTCTAGATTAGTCAAAAACAGTCTTGGCGTATGTGATTACTCTTTGGGGAAAAGTTATTTTCCATCTTTACCCCTTACCGTGTGTCCAAATTAAGTCCTGGTGGATTTAAGAGTTATAGGAAGGGATCGCTTTTTCAGAATGTCTGGGACTTAACCTGACCTGTTTTTGGTAATACCTTTTTAGAGTCTAGATATCTTCCTTCCAAGATGTACAATTATGGGGGAAAAAACCCATAATATATATGTACCATTGCAACACCATGCAATATATGTACAGTGCAGTCACCTACTGAAACCTGTAAATCATCAAAAGCACCTTTTGCATTACCAGAAAGACTTCATAATGTCCTTGTGCTTGTTGGAAGCGGTCTTATAGCAGCTAGGTTGCTTTGGAGAGGTATAGAGATTAAAGACTAGAGCCAGGCTGCCTGGATTTGAATCCTGGTTCTACTACTCTGACCTTGGACAAGTTACTTAATTCTCTCAGTGCCTTGGTTTCCTCATCTGTAAATATAGAGATTATAACCTACTTGATTTGTTATCACCTACAAGAAGAACGGTTAGTTAATGCAGCAGCTTGACAATATGGCCCCAGCTTGTCTCCTCTTGGCCTTTCTTTCACGGTTGCTAGATGGCAACTTCTTTTTCTTTTTTTTTTTTTTTTGAGACAGGGTCTCACTCTGTTGCCCAGACTGGAGTGCAGTGGTGTGATCTCGGCTCACCGCAACCTCCGCCTCCCCAGGCTTAAGCGATTCTCCTGCTTCAGCCTCCCAAGTAGTTAGGATTACAGGAGCACGCCACTACTGCCTGGCTAATTTCTGTATTTTTAGTAGAGACGGGATTTCACCATGTTGGCCAGGCTGGTCTTGAACTCCTAACCTCAAATGACCCATCCACCTCAGCCTCCCAAAGTGTTGGGATTACAGGCATGAGCCACTGCACCAGGCTAGATGGCAGCTTCTTGCTCTAATGTCCAGAAGTGGAAAAAGGAATTTTCTATCTTGTACTTTTTATTCTTTATTTTATTTTGAAAGACAAGGTAAAGACTCTCTTGCCCAGGCTGGAGTGCAGTGGCATGATCATGGCTCGCTGCAGCCTCAACTTCCCAGACTCAAGCAATCCTCCCACCTCAGCCTCCCAAGCAGCTGGGATCACAGACATGCACCACCATACCTGGCTACTTTTTTTATTTTTTGTAGAAACGGTGTTTCCCTATGTTGCCCAGGCTAGTCTCGAACTCCTGGGCTCAATCAATCTTCCCGCCTCAGCCTCCCAAAGTGCTGGGACTGCAGGCTGGAGTGCAGTGGCCTGATCACAGCTCACTGCAGCCTCAACCTCCCAGGCTCAAGCAGTCTTCCCACCTCAGCCTCCCAAGTAGCTGGGACCACAGACATGTACCAAAGTGCTGGCATTGTAGGCATGAGCCACCATGCCCGGCCAGCCTTTTTTGTTAAAAACTAAAACACGCACACATTAGCCTAGGCCTACACAGGGTCAAGGTCATCAAGAAGTCACTAGACGATGGGAATTTTTCAGCTGTATTATATTTTTATGGCACCACTGTCGCATATGTGATCTATTGTTTACCAAAATGTTACAGGGCACAGGACTGTACAGGTAAGAGAAATAGAATTACCCAGACTGGTTAAACTGATCAAGATTATTACCTAGGAGCCTCCCTAAACTTGAGCATATCAACCATTTGGTAAGCAAGGAAGAAGGCAGAGTGTGGTGGTTGGCTAATGGATGGCAAACCAACAGTGTCCACAGGTATACTGTTCTGTCCATATCATGTGGATATATGTGTCACCAATTGAACATGCTGCATACTGTGACAAATTACTCTTCAGTTATAATGATGCATCATTTTTAAAAATGGTCACCTTTTTTTTAAGTTCCAGAGTACATGTACAGGATGTGCAAGTTTGTTACATAGGTATACATGTGCCGTGGTGGTTTGCTGCACCTGTCAACCCATCACCTGCATATTAAGCCCAGCATGTATTAGCTATTTTTTCTTATGCTCCCCCTCCTGCTATTCCACCCCCTAACAGGCTCCATTGTGTTGTTCCCCTCCCTGTGTCCATGTGATCTCATTGTTCACCTCCCACTTGTAAGTAAGAACATGCAGTGTTTGGTTTTCTGTTCTTGCATTAGTTTGCTGAGGATAATGGATGGAGTACCAGATCCATCCATGTCCCTGCAAAGGACATGATCTTGTTCTTGTCACTTTTTTTTTTTTTTGAGACAGAGTCTCGCTCTGTCACCCAGGCTGGAGTGCAGTGTCGCAATCTCAGCTCACTGCAACCTCCGCCTCCCAGGTTCAAGAGATTCCCCTGCCTCAGCCTCCCGAGTAGCTGGAACTACAGGCACATGCCACCACATCCATCTAATTTTTTGTATTTTAGCAGAGACAGGTTTCACCATGTTGGTCAGGATGGTCTCAATCTCCTGACCTTGTGATCTGCCTGCCTTGGCCTCGCAAAGTGCTGGGATTACAGGCGTGAGCCACCGCGCCTGGCCTGTTTAACAACAATATTAATAAAGTAGAGCAATTATAACTATGCCAGCATCACTACCCTTGCACTTTGGGGCCATTATTAAGTAAAATAAAGGTTCCTTGAACAGAAGCCCTGCAACAGTTGGTATGATAACCAAGGTGGTTCTACTAACGGGTGAGTAGGGTTGCATATACAGTGTGGATATGCTGGACAAAGGGATGATTCACATCCCAGGCAGGAGGCGGCAGGGCAGCACCAGATTTTATGCTACTGAGAATGGCACACAACCTATAATTTATGAATTGTTTATCTCTGGAATGTTTCTTTTTTTTTTTTTTTAAGGTAAGAGTCTCGCATTGTTGCCCAGGCTGGAGTGCAGTGGCTCAGTCTCAGCTCACTGCAACCTCCACCTCCTGGGCTCAAGCAATTCTCCTGCCTCAGCTTCCCAAGTAGCTGGGACTACAGGCGAGTGCCACCATGCCTGGCTAATTTTTTGGTTTTTTATTTTCTGTTCTGGAGACGGAGTTTTGCTCTGTTGCCCAGGTTGGAGTTCAGTGGCAAGATATCGGCTTACTGCAACCTCCATCTCCCGGGTTCAAGCAGTTCTCCTGCCTCAGCCTCCCAAGTGGCTGGAATTACGGGTGCCCACCACCATATCCAGCTAATTTTTTTTTAATTTTCTAGTAGAGCCAGGGTTTCACCATGTTGGCCAGGCTGGTCTCGAACTCCTGACCTCATGTGATCTGCCCACCTTGGCCTCCCAAAGTTCTGGGATTACAGGTGTGAGCTACGGTGCCCAGCCTATTTCTGGAATATTTCACTTAATATTTTCAGACTTGAGACTGACCACGGGTAACTGAAACCTCAGAAAGTGAGAACACAGATTGGTAAGGACCACTGTATGTCAGATGGTTGTAAGAGCCAAAGAGAAAAATAAAGAAGACAGTGTGGCCAGGTGCAGTGGCTCACACCTGTAATCCTAGCACTTTGGGAAGCCGAGGCAGTTGGATTGCTCACGCTCAGGGGTTTGAGACCAGCCTGGCCAACATGGTGAAACCCCATCTCTACCAAAATTACAAAAAAGTTAGCCAGGCGTGGTGGTGCACACCTGTAGTTCCAGCTATCTGGGAGGCTGAGGTGGGAGAATTGCTTGAGCCCAGGAGGCAGAGGCTGCAGTGAGCCATGATCATGCCACTGCACTGCAAGCTGGGCCACAGAGCTAGACCCTGTTTCAAAAAAGAAAAAAAGAAGTGTACTGCAAATGGTCACTCATCCCTGTAATCCCAGCCACTTGGGAGGCAGAGGTAGGAGGATTGTTAAGGCCAGGAGTTCGAGACCAGCCTGGGCAACATAGTCTCTAAAATTAATTATACAAAGCTTAAAAATAAATAATATAAAGAAGAAAGATAGTAGGGCCTGCCATTTCATCCATTTCATGTTGGATCATCAGAGAAGCCTTGCTGTTATGTCACGTTTGAGCAGAGACCTTAAAGTAAGGAAATGAACTATGCAGATTGTCAGGGAAGGGCATTCCAAGCAAACAGAAAAGCCTATGCAAAGGCCTGGAGGTGGGCAAATGCCAATAGAGTTGGAGTAAGCCAGGAAAAAGAGATTAGGTAGGAAGTGGTACAGATTATTGTAGAATCTTGCTCCTCAAAATGTGGTCCTCAGATCAGCAGTGTTAATATCATGATCTCCTGATCTGGGATCTTATTAGAAATGCAGGATATCAAGACCCAGGATGTCAAAGCTGCTAAATCAGGAAATCTGTTTTTTGTTTTTGTTTTTGTTTTTGTTTTTTTTTGAGACGGAGTCTGGCTCTGTCGCCCAGGCTGGAGTGCAGTGGCCGGGTCTCAGCTCGCTGCAAGCTCCGCCTCCCGGGTTTACGCCTTTCTCTTGCCTCAGCCTCCCAAGTAGCTGGGACTACAGGTGCCCGCCACCTCGCCTGGCTAGTTTTTTGTATTTTTTAGTAGAGATGGGGTTTCACCGTGTTAGCCAGGATGGTCTCGATCTCCTGACCTCGTGATCTGCCCGTCTCGGCCTCCCAAAGTGCTGGGATTACAGGCTTGAGCCACTGCGCCCAGCCAGGAAATCTGTATTTTAAGAAGATCCCTCAGGCAATTTGGATGCAATTATTAGTTTGAGAAGCACTGATCTCTAGAGCCTCGTAGATCATGGCAAAAACTTGAACTTCAGTGTGAATGAACTTGAAAGCCATTGAGTTTTGAGCATGGGAGTGACATGGTCTGACATTTTAAAAGATTCACTGACTACTGTGTTGAGCAGAGACTATAAGAGGCAAGGAGAGAAGCAGGGAGACTAGTTAAGTGGCTAATATGGTAATACCAAGTAGACTGGACTGGAGGGATAGCAGGGGAAGTGGTGATAACATGATTCGGATATATTTTCTTTTTTTTTTTTTTTTTTTGAGATGGAGTCTCGCTCTGTCACCCAGGCTGGAGTGCAGTGGCCGGATCTCAGCTCACTGCAAGCTCTCCCTCCCAGGTTTACGCCATTCTCCTGCCTCAGCCTCCCAAGTAGCTGGGACTACAGGCGCCCGCCACCTCGCCCGGCTAGTTTTTTGTATTTTTAGTAGAGATGGGGTTTCACCATGTTAGCCAGGATGGTCTCGATCTCCTGACCTCGTGATCCGCCCGTCTCGGCCTCCCAAAGTGCTGGGATTACAGGCTTGAGCCACCACGCCCGGCCGATTCGGATATATTTTCAAAGTAGAGCTGACAGGAATGCTGATGAATTGGATTGGATTTATAGGGTTAGTAAAGGAATCTGAGATGAGAATGATTACAAGGCTTTTTTTTTTTTTTTTTTTTGACAGTCTTGCTCTGTTGGCTCTGTCACCCAGGTTGCCGTGCAGTGGCGTGATCTTGGCTCACTGCAACCTCTGCCTCCCAGGTTCAAGCAATTCTCATGCCTCAGCCACTTGAGTATCTAGGATTACAGGTGTGCACCACCACCCCTGGCTAATTTTTGTATTTTTAGTAGAGATGGGGTTTTGCCATGTTGTCCAGGCTGGTCTTGAACTTCTGGCCTCAAGTGCTCTGCCTGCCTTGGCCTCCCAAAATGCTAGGATTACAGGCATGGGCCACCATGCCCGGCCTTACAAGGCTTTTTTACTTGAGCAACTAGAAGAATGAAATTGCCATTTACTGAGATGGGGTAGCATATGGGAGGGAGAGGTTTAGATTGTTGGTTATGTGAGTGTGGAGTTCAAGGGAGAGGTTGTCAGCTAAAGATACACATTTAGGATTTAATACTCTGCATGTAGACAGCACTTAAAGCCATGAGATTGGAGTGAATGTAGATGGAGAAGAGAAGCAGTTTGAAGACCAAGACCTGAGATAGTCCAGCATTTAGAGGCTAGGAGGATGAAGAAGAACCAGTAGAAGAAATTAAGAAGCAGTCATTGGGGCAGAAAGTGAATGAAGGAGCTAAATGACGCTAAATAAAGAGAGTCTTTCAAAAACAAAGGAGAGGTCAACTGCAGATTAACTACTGGATTTATTGATGTCATAGTCACTGGTAACCTTGACAAAGCTGTTTCAGAAGATAGTGGGGGCAAAAGCCTGCTTGGAATAGGTTTTTAAGAAAATGGAATGACAGAGATTAGAGATGATGAATTTATATAGTGTATTTCTTTTAAGATGGGCAGCATTACATGTGTGTATGTTGAGTAGGAATGATCAGAGAGGGGAAAGCTGATGATGCAGAAGGAAGAGGGAACAGTCATTGGAGCAGTGCCTTTAGTAGGTAAGAGAGTGTGAGATTGTGTCACTGCACTCTAGCCTTGGTGACAGAGCAAGAACCTGTCTCAAAAAAACAAAAACAAATAATATTGCATCTTTATATTTGTTTCCATTTCTCTTGGGCTGTGAATGATGCCATGTACTATCTGTGTTTGTGTGTGGGTTTTTTTGGGTTTTTTTTGAGACAGGGTCTCACTCTGTCCCCCATCCTGGAGTACAGTGGTATGATCACAGCTTACTGCAGCCTCAACCTCCTAGGCTCAAGCAGTCCTCCCACCTCAGCCTCCGGAACAGCTAGGACTATAGGTGCACCCCACTGCGCTCAGCTAATTTTTTATTTTTCGTAGAGATGGGGTCTTGCCATGTTCCCTAAGCTGGTCTGGAGCTCCTGACCTCAAGCAATCCTCCTGCCTCAGCCTCTCAAAGTGGTGGGGTTATAAGTGTGAACCATCACATCCAGCCTGCATCAAATTTTGATAAGTTTTAACTTTATAATAGACATATATATTTGGCCGAGTGCAGTGGCTCATGCCTGTAATCCCAGCACTTTGGGAGGCCAAGGCGGGCGGATCACGAGGTCAGGAGATCAAGACCATCCTGGCTAACACGGTGAAACCCCGTCTCTACTAAAAATACAAAAAATTAGCTGGGCGTGGTGGCGGGCGCCTATAGTCCCAGCTAATTGGGAGGCTGAGGCAGGAGAATAGCGTGAATCCAGAAGGCAGAGCTTGCAGTGAGCCGAGATAGTGCCACTGCACTCCAGCCTGGGCAACAGAGAGAGACTACGTCTCAAAAAAAAATAGACATATATATTTTATGGTAGTAAATGATACAATAGACTAGGATCTACATATGTTTTATGCATTCATGACATACCTAGCTTTAAAAAAAAATTAGCCAGATATGGTAGAGCATACCTGTTGTCCTAGCTACTCAGGAGGCTGAGGCAGCCGGATTGCTTGAGCCCAGGAGTTTGAGGCTGCAGTAAGCTGTGATCGTGCCACTGCACTCCAGCCTGGGAGACAGAGTGAGACTTTGTCTCAAAAGGAAGAAAGAAAAAATTCCAGTATATTTATTGAAAAAAATTAGCATATAAGTGGACCTACATAATTCAAATCTTGTTGTTCGAAGATTAATTGTAGACATACATATGTGTCCTACTTTTCTCCAGTGAGAGGGCCAAAGGCAGTAATACTGTAATAGAAATGAGTGCAAGTAGTGCCTAGAGTTTGGCTTCTACATACTGTTATTCCATAATAGGAGCCAGGATTCCACTGAGAATGGTTGATTACAGGACTGGGCCAGGGAAAGTACAAGATGAGCCCAGAACATCTTTTATTTTATTTATTTATTTTTGAGATGGAGCCTCACCATGTTGCCCAGGCAGATCTTAAACTCCTGGGCCCAAGCGATCCTACTGCCTCCACCTCCCAAAGTGCTGGGATTACAGGCATGAGCCCAGCCCCTCTCATGATACAAGACAGGGAACAAAGGTGAAGGGAAACTGGGTGCAGTCGCCCACGCCTTTAATCCCAGTACTTTGTAAGTGTTGGGAATAACGCTCAAAATCCTAAGGAAAATGAACATTCAAACAAAGGATTCTTAGCAAAGCAATTTTACCTCTACGCAGAGGGGTGCTTCTCCTTGGCCAGTTGCCATGAGAGCACACCTGAACAAAGGGGCACAAGAGCCTTTATTCCTGACACAAGTCCTGCCCCTGTACCCTTTTCCCATTGGCCAGGGTCGGGTCGCACAGTTAGCCCAGTTGGCCAAACATTTGAACTTTAGATAAGGTGGGCGCATAAGGGAGAGAGGGGAAAAGGTGAAGGGGTGTCTGCAATGAGCTAGAGAGCTAGTCTTCTTTCCAAATAAGGAAAGGAATAATAATAGTAAGAAATAGTAAGAAAGTAATAGTAAGAAATAGTACGAAAGAAAATAAATAAATAGTAATAAAGGAAAGCTAGTCTTCTTTCCAAATAAGGAAGGGAATGTGAGCTGGTACTGATAAGCCTGGTACTGTGGTGTGTCCGGCCATGTAACAAAGGCAGAAAGGAAAAAGAGAGAAAAAGGAAAAAAGGTGGGGGAGGTACTACGAATTAAAGAATAAAGGATTGATCAGGCTATTTGAAGAGAAACCTCATCATATCCCACAGGAGGCTGAGGCAGCAGATCAGTTGAGCCCAGGAGTTCGAGACCAGCCTGGGCACCAAAGTGAGACCCCATCGCTACAAAAAATTAACAAAAAAAAAAATTAGCTAGGCCAGGCGCAGTGGCTCACACCTGTAATCCCAGAACTTTAGGAGGCTGAGGTGGGTGGATCATGAGGTCAGGAAATCAAGACCATCCTGGCTAACATGGTGCAACCCCCTCTGTACTAAAAATACAAAAAATTAGCCGGGTGTGGTGGCAGGCGCCTGTAGTCCCAGCTACTCAGGAGGCTGAGGCAGTAGGGAGTAGGCAGTAGGATCGCCTGAGCCCAGGAGGTCAAGGCTACAGTGAGCTATGTTTGCACCACTGCACTTTGGCCTGGGCAACAAAGCAAGACCCTGTCTTGAAAAAAAAAACACAAAAAAACGGAGTCATGTTCAAAGGACACAGGCCAAGTTGAAGGAGATCGCAGAGACCAAGTATTGGACAATTTGTGCAAGAAAATAAATAGTAATGGATTAAAGCACAGAATAAGAGAAATATCCATAAGTCCATTCTGCTATAAGTAAGTGAATAACTAAATAAAGAGAAAGGGACAACTAATCGTTACAGCAGCATTCCCATTAGTAAATGTAGAAGGAATAATAGAGATAGAAAATCACCATTTAGTAAACACAGCAGTAATTGTGGCAGGCAAGAATCATTCATGGATGCTTAAATTAGTGGGCAAATGTGATGTGAAACAGGATATTATGTAGTCTGAAAGTATCTTCCCACAAAAATACTGATTGCAAAGGGGAAAATAATAATGTTACAGTGGAGAAATGTGGCAGACACTATGAAGTGATCAAAGTTAACATCAGCAGTAACATTCACTTCATGCACCTCTTGATACGATGCCTGAGGACCGACCCTCCTTTCTGCTGTAATCTTACAAAAATACATAACCTCAATATAATCGTGAGAAAACAGGCAAACCCAAATTGAGGGACATTCTACAAAATAAGAGACAAGTACTCCTCAAAGAAGTGTCAAGATGATGAAAGATAAAGACTGGAGGAGACGAAGGAGACCTGACAGTTAAGTGCACTGTGGGATCCTGAAGCAGAAAAAGGACACAAATAGGATAAACTGGTTTTTTTTTTTAAAGATCCTGAGTTTGTGTTCCCTCTTAACTACTGTAAGTTGGACAAGTCATACAACCACTCTAAGGTGTAAAGTAGGTGTGGTACTGTCTGCTTTTGCTCAGGTGTGGTGAAGCTCTAACAAGGCTTTAATAGTAACACAAATATAAGATATCATCATCATTATTTTATTTTATTTATTTTTTGAGATGAGATGGAGTTTTACTCTTGTTGCCCAGGCTGGAGTGCGATGGCACAATCTTGGCTCTCTGCAACCTCCACCTCCTGGGTTCAAGCAATTCTGCCTCAGCCTCCCTAATAGCTGCGATTACATGTGCCTGCTGCCACACCCAGCCAACTTTTTGTACTTTGAGTAGAGACGAGGTCTCACTATGTTGGCCAGGTTGGTCTCGAACTTCTGACTGCAGGTAATCCACCTGCCTCGGCCTCCCAAAGTGCTGGGATTACAGGCATGAGCCACCGTGCCTGGCTGTCATCGTCATTATAGGTTACATTGAAGTGGACTGTTTGTCTCTTTTTTGTGATTCTCCCAATACAAGCAATAAGCCTAGTTTTCTGCTATGGATAGAATTTACTGAAAAGGTCTCTCTTCCCTCCAAATTGATTTGTTTTTTCCATCTTCATAGCATTTCAGGCTGCCTTTCGAGCTCAGGGGCCGCTGGCTATGCTGGAGCACTTTGATACCATATACAGCATTTTGCAGTAAGTGAAACACCCAACTGGTACTTTAAAAAGAACTGGTGGCTGTTTGTCCTAACTGTGCATGTTAGTCCTGAAATTCCAAGTTATAGCTTCACTGATAAATGCTTCTGGATATTGATATCTCTACTGATGAGCATGTACCCAACTTGCCACTATATTAATTCAGTTGAACAATTTCACATGTGTTTTTAAACATTAGATTCACCGGTTAGATCTGATCTGTTAAAAAGGGTACTGCAGGCTCCTTCCTATCTCACCCCCACACTTTCTTTCCCTCATAGTCACTTTCGAAGTATAGATCCTGACCTCAAAGAAGATACTCTGGAATTCCTGATAAAAGGTGTTTATGGGTCGGCGGGGGTAGGGGATGGAAGGTGTTTGTTATCGTTTGTTTGTTTGTTTGTTTGTTTTTCCTACATTGTGTCAGCCACATGATGATATCAAGGCTGTTGTGATTCAGTTGGTTTGGCTAAGCCCAGGGACCTTTGGCCTGTTAAAGGTCTGTAATCTTGGTGGGCAATACAGAGTTATGTGTGTTCACTGTAAGGGCAGACCAACAAGAACTTTTTCCTACTTTTGAACTACCTCTTTTTAATGGGGGTGATTCTTCCAGTTGCTGGAGAGAAATTGTGGTAACTGGAGTAAGAGTAGGAACAGGGCATGTTCAGGCTATCAGGGCCAAGGGTCCCAAAGGACTTAGCTTGTGTTATGGCCACTGAGAGATGAAACACAGATCTTTGGTAATCTGATGGCTGTAAGTGCTGGGTGTTTTGAAGTTGGGGTATATGAAAGAAGTGAGTGAAACTGATTCCAAGATTCTGCCCTTCACAGTGGTGTCCCGCCACTCCCAGGAGCTTCCAGCTATCCTGGATGATACAACTTTGAGTGGATCAGATAGAAATGCCCATCTAAACGCCCTCAAAATGAACTGTTATGCTCTGGTACGTCTCCTGGAATCCTTTGAGACCAGTCAGACAAACCTCGTGGACCTGGACCTTGGTGGGAAGGTAATTTGGAGTTTTGGGTTCATGTTATATGGGGTCTGGGGAGAAAGGGGAGTAGATGGGAAAGAAGGGAATCCAATGATCCATGAATCCTTTCTGTCCTCATTGAGAGTTTAGGAGAAAGAACTCAAAAGTGTCACACATTTTCTTCCTGGACAAGTAGCACTGTGGAACCTGTAATATTTCTTCCATATTACCTTCTATCTTGTCTTCATACTAGATTGTTTGGGCACTCAGACTGGCAGATCTTGACCCTCTTTTTTCCCTTATTTTTTCCTCAATGTATACACGATCCTTTTTAGGGTAAGAAAGCTCGGACCAAGGCAGCCCATGGCTTTGACTGGGAAGAAGAGAGGCAACCAATTCTTCAGCTTTTGACACAGCTACTTCAGTTGGACATCCGTCACCTGTGGAACCACTCAATAATTGAAGAAGAATTTGTGAGGTGGGTTGGGAGGATGGCTACAGATAATACTGAGCTGTGAGAGTGAGGCTCTGTTGCTAGATATGCCTTTTTTTTTTTGGGACAGAGGTTTGCTCTTGTCGCCCAGGCTGGAGTGCAGTGGCACAATCTTGGCTCACTGCAACCTCCACCTCCTGGGTTCAAGTGATTTTCCTGCCTCAGCCTCTCGAGTAGCTGGGATTACAGGTGCCGCCACCACAAGCTGATTTTTGTATTTTTAGTAGAGACGGGGTTGTGCCACGTTGGCCAGGCTGGTCTCGAACTCCTGACCTCAGGTGATCTACCCACCTTGGCCTCCCAAAGTGCTGGGATTACAGGCGTGAGCCACCGTGTCCGGCTGATCTGCCTTTAAATACTTCATTTCATGTCTCAGTTCTATCTGTAATAAAAGTATAATCATAACATGGAGTTGCTAAGAACTAGATAATGGAATGTTAGAAACTGACGTGAATTCCTGTCATCTCTAAATGCCTGTTTATTCCTGAAGCAGTATTTACTGAGAATCTCCTTGTGCAGCCGGCATCATTATAGGCACTGGAAACAAAAGTTTCTGCCCTTTTAGAGTTTGTACTATAGAGCAGAAGTCTTTTTTTTTTTTTTCTTTTGAGACGGAGTTTCACTCTTGTTGCCCAGACTGGAGTGCAATGGCGCAATCTTGGCTCGCCACAACCCCCGCCTCCTGGGTTCAAGTGATTCTCCTGCCTCAGCCTCCCGAGTAGCTGGGATTATGGGATTACAGGCATGAGCCACCACGCCTGGCTAATTTTGTATTTTTAGTAGAGACAGGGTTTCTCCATGTTGGCCAGCCTGGTCTCGAACTCCCGACCTCGGGTGATCTGCCCGCCTTGGCCTCCCAAAGTGCTGGGATTACAAGCGTGAGCCACCGTGCCAGACCAGAAGGTCTACTTTTAAAATAAGTAAAATAAGTGTGATGGAAGAAGGTTGTGATTTTAAATCAGCTACTCTAGGCCAGGTGCAGTGACTCACACCTATAATCGCAGCACTTTGGGAGGCCGACGTGGGTGGATCACCTGAGGTCAAGAGTTCAAGACCGGCCTGGCCAACATGGTGAAACCTTGTCTCTACTAAAAAAATACAAAAATTAGCTGCGCGTGGTGGTGGGCGCCTGTAATCCCAGCTACTTGGGAGGCTGAGGCAGGAGAATCACTTGAACCTGGGAGGGGGAGGTTGCAATGAGCCGAGATTGCACCATTGCACTCCATCCTGGGTGACGAGCAAAATCCTGTCTCAAAAAAAATAGACAGACAGACAAACAGATAGATAGATAAGCTACTCTAGTAAGACTTCTTTGAGATGGTGATATTGAGCAAAGACCCAGAGGAGGTGACTGATAGCTATGAGAATATGTGGAGGAATAGGAAGGGCAAGGAAAAGGAATAGCAAATGCGAAGACCTTGAGGAGGGAGTGTGTCCAGCACGTGCGAGCAATAGCAAGGAGGCCAGAGAGTTGTCAGCTGAGAGCAGGTCAGAGGGCTAGGCTGTGAGGCCATGGGAGCAGTGGGGATCCACACCGCAGGTTCTTGTGGGTCATCATGGTGACTTTGGGATTTCCTCAGAGTGAAATGGAGCCACTGGGGAGCCACAAGCAGGGAGGTGAGGTGACCTGACTTGTACTTTAACAGGGCCATCCTAGCTGTTGTATTGAGATAGACTATGGAGGGAAAGGGGAAGCAAGAGACCAGTTAAGAGGCTGTTCCAATAACTCAAGCAAGAGATGATGGTCTCTTAGACCAAGGCGTGGCAGTGGAGATGGGGAGAAGTAGTTGGATTATATACTTTTTCCTTAAGGTAGAGCTTACAGGATTTGCTAACAGACTGGGTGTGAGGTGTGAGGGTAAGAGTTCAGTCAAGGGTGACTCTCCCGGGTTTTGGTCTGAGCATTTGGAAGAGTGGAGTTAACCGTAACTGAGATATGGAGAAGGCTGTGAATAGGTGTTTTGGGAGGAAGATCAGATGTTCTGTTTTGGACATACAAAGTTTGAAGTGTTTATTAGACAGCCATGCAAAGTTGTCAGATTCGGCTGTTGAATATATAGATCTGGAGTTCAGGAGAGACGTCTGGGCTAGAGATAGCACATTTGGGAATATAATAGTATTCAAAGCCGTGAGACTGAATGAAATCACCAAATCAATAAGTGTAGCTAAAAGAGAGCAGGAATCCAAGGTCGGGTACCCTAGGGCTCTCCAGCATGAAGAGTGAGGAGGCCGGGTGCATGGCTCACGGCTCGCCTATAATCCTAGCACTTTGGGAGGATGAGGCAGGAGGATCACTTGAGCCCAGGAGTTGGAGATCAGCCAGGGCAGCATAGTGAAACTGTGTCTCTACAAAAAATAGAAAAATTAGCTGGGCATGGTGGAGGCTGAGGTGGGAGCATCACCTGAGCTATGAGGACGTCAAGGATGCAGTGAGCCATGATCGCACCACTGCACTTCAGCCTGGGCAACAGAGGCATACCCTGTCTCAATAAAAAGAGTGTGAAGAGGAACTAGCCAAAGAAACTGGGAAAGGAGTCTTGTTCTTGTGTTCTGGAAGCAAGATAAAGCATATATTTCAAGGAGAAACTGATTAACTATATCACATGCAGCTGTGAACGATCACTTGCGATGAGGATTGAATCAGTCGTTATATTTAGGAATGAGAAGTCATTGGTGACTTTGTCTTTTTTTTTTCTTTTTCTTTTTTGAGATGGAGTCTCGCAACATCGCATGGGCTGGAGTGCAATGGCATGATCTCAGCTCACTGCAACCTCCGCCTCTCAGGTTCAAGGGATTCTCCTGCCTCAGCCTCCCAAGTAGCTGGGATTACAGGCGCCCACCACCACGCCCAGCTAATTTTTTGTGTTTTTAGTAGAGACAGGGTTTCACTATGTTGGCCAAGATGGTCTCGAATGCCTGACCTTGTGATCCACCTGCCTTGGCCTCCCAAAGTGCTGGGATTACAGGCATGAGCCACCACACCCGGCCAACTCTGTCATATTTTTATCATATATTCAGGTTCTTTGTCAGCATCACAACTGGTTGAAAGTTGGTAATCTTGAAGGAAGGAGTACCTAACCGGGGTCAGCAAAGCAAAGCAACTTGTTATAGAAGGTAATGGCTAGAATAAAGAAAACCGTGACTTTGGGAGCAGTAGCGATAGAATGAATGAGGCAGGGCTCTGATATGATTGGATCCAGACAGCTGCTTTCATCATCTCAAACTCTTCCTTTCTCAGTTTGGTTACTGGCTGTTGCTACCGCCTTCTGGAGAATCCCACCATTAGTCACCAGAAGAACCGCTCCACTCGGGAAGCCATAACACACCTGCTTGGTGTAGCCTTGACCCGTTATAACCATATGCTCAGTAAGTTACCCATTGCTTTGCCCCGCCTTTTTTATATTGCCCATAATTTCTTATGTTTAGTGCTTCCACAGGTGCTACAGTGAAGATCATCCAGATGCTGCAGCACTTTGAACACCTGGCACCTGTACTGGTTGCAGCTGTGAGTCTATGGGCAACTGACTATGGAATGAAGAGCATAGTGGGAGAGATTGTAAGGTGACTCTTCGTTCTCGAAGTTTCTCATGCTCATTTTCCTTGGGGAGGGAATAAAGAAAGATTGGAAATACATTATCTGTGCAACTGTAGATTCCTTCAGATATTAGATACCTGTCTTACCCTGTAGTACCCTTACTAGGATCTGAATAATTGATCTATGTTGCTATGGCTGTGTTTTCTTCCCTGTGTAGAGAGATTGGACAAAAGTGTCCCCAAGAGCTGAGTCGAGACCCTTCAGGGACAAAGGGCTTTGCAGCATTCCTGACAGAACTAGCAGAACGTGTCCCAGCTATCCTGATGTCCAGCATGTGCATTTTGCTAGATCACCTGGATGGAGAGGTAGGTGGTCCACTAGGGATCACTGAGCTTTTCTGGGGATTTTAAGTCCAGTGTTGAAAGGCCGTTTCTTAACAGAACAAGAAAGTAGCTTTGACAAGTTGTCTAGATTTATCATTGTGACATTTCCTTTCTGTAGAGAAGCAGTTCAAGTTTGTTGAATAAAGAGCTTTTTATTAATCTGTTAATCTTTCAATTCATATTGCTTTTATCCAGTTCTGGTAAGGGAGATGACATTTCCACAGCTTAAGTCTAGTAAGAGCAACTCAGCTTTGATTTTTTTTTTTTTTGGAGGCAGGATCTGGCTCTGTCACCCATGCTGGAGCACAATCATAGCTCATTGCAGCCTCGATCTCCTGGTCTCAAGCAATCCTCCCACCTCAGCCTTCCAAGTACCTGGGACTTCAGGCACATACTACCATGCCCAGCTAATTTTTTTAGTTTTTGTAGAGATGGGGTCTTGCCATATTGCCCAGGCTAGTCTCTAACTCCTGGTCTCAAGCAACCCTCCTGCCTCAGCCTCCCAAAGTGCTGGGATTACAGGCACTACCATGCTTAGCCTTCAGCTTTGACTCTGAGTCCCATCTATTCCTCAGGATAAAGCGTCTTCCCACCACCTGACTTGCCTTGCTTCCTCAAACAGTGAGCTTTCTCAAATCAACCCATGTCATCTCTCTCCATTCTCTTTCATCCCTGAATGCTAACCTGGCTGATGCCCATACTGATGTTAGGCACTCCTAGGTGAATGTCAAGGACAAAGACAGTCCACTTGTTCATCTAATTTACTTTAACTTTTTGTGCAAGACCTTTCTCTCTGGTTCTTGGTCTGGCAACAACATTAACCCTGCTCTCCACCAGATTATGTATTGGACTTGCTGGCACTCTAAGGCTGATTTCCATGTTTCTGTCTCATTTTCTGTCAGTAAAGCATGGAAAGGAGAGTGGGAGGGAAAGGAGGGGCTATTTACTAGTAAGGATCAAAGGCTTTGAAGCCGAGTGTGGTGGCTCATGCCTGTAATCCCAGCACTTTGGGAGGCTGAGGTAGGCGGATCACTTGAAGTCAGGAGTTTAAGACTAGCCTGGCCAACATGGTAAAACCCCATCTCTACCAAAAATACCAAAAAAATTAGCTGGGTGTGGTGGTGCACGCCTGTAATCCCAGCTGCTCGGGAGGCTGAGGCGGGAGGGTTGCTTGAACCCGGGAAATGGAGGTTGCAGTGAGCCGAGATCGCACCACTGCACTCCAGCCTGGGTGACAAAATGAGACTGTCTCAAAAAACAAAACACAGATGGGCGCGATGGTTCATGCCTATAATCTCAGCACTTTGAGAGGCCAAGGAGAGTGGATCACTAGGTCAGGAGTTTGAGACTAGCCTGGCCAATATGGTGAAACCTCATCTCTACTAATACAAAACTTAGCCAGGCACGATGATGGGCACCTATAATCCCAGCTACTTGGGAGGCTGAGGCAGGAGAATCGCTTGAACCCGGGAGACTGAGGTTGCAGTAAGCCGAGATTGCTCCACTACACTCTAGCCTGGGCAACAAAGCAAGACAACATCTCAAAAAAAAAAAAAAAGAACACACAGATGGGCACGGTGGCTCACGCCTGTAATCCCAGCACTTTGGGAGGCTGAGGTGGGCGGAACATGAGTCAGGAGATTGAGACCACCTGTCTGGCCAACATGGTGAAACCCTGTCTCTACTAAAAATACAAAAATTAGCTGGGTGTGGTGGCTCATGCCTGTAATCCCAGCTACTTGGGAGGCTGAGGCAGGAGAATTACTTGAACCATGAAGTCAGAGGTTGCAGTGAGCCAAGATGGTGCCACAGCACTCCAGCCTGGCGACAGAATGAGACTCTGTCTCAAAAAAAAATAAATAAATAAAGGCTTTGAGACCTCAGCTGAAAGGTAGTAAAAAATGCTTTTCAAATGTTCTTTGGTGAGTGGATGTGATTTTTTTATTTAGCTACTACCATGCTTTCCTGTGTGAGCCCTATGAGGAAAAATTGGTTTTGGCCCTTGTTTGTTCTAGCATTCTCTGAGCAACAAGTCCTCTTCGGGATTCAGCTTTTTCCTGTGACCTTGGGATTGAATACCTAGGCAGTTAATCGAAAAAGTTATGGCCAAGCACAAGCAAGCTTCGCCTTGACTAAAGGTTTTACCCCTTTATGCTGCTCTCTCTTAGAATTACATGATGCGTAATGCTGTGCTAGCAGCCATGGCAGAGATGGTGCTGCAGGTTCTCAATGGCGATCAACTGGAAGCAGCAGCCCGAGACACCAGAGACCAATTCTTGGATACTTTACAAGCCCATGGCCATGATGTCAACTCCTTTGTGCGGAGCCGTGTTTTGCAGCTCTTCACCCGAATTGTCCAGCAGAAGGTAAGCAACCTTCTATGTGGCAAAGACATATGGTACCTCTCTATGTACCAGTGTAAAGAGGAATCCAGTGTTAAAGATAAATATCTGCCCCCAAAAGTCTAGAATTCACATTTTTATTATCAGTAGTAAAAGTCTTCCTCTACCAAGGACAAGGATATCTGGCTCCCTTTAAGGACTCTAATGTGTCTTACCACTACAAGGAGTACTCCTAATTTATATTCTGTAGAAAGGTATTTTAGAGTGAGTGGGTAGCTCTGTTCAGAGTACACTTAAAGATCATCTTGAACAAAATGGATGATGTGGGACTTGAGCAGATTCTTCTCTTCCTACCCGACACAGGCTCTCCCCTTGACACGTTTCCAGGCAGTGGTGGCTTTAGCTGTGGGACGTCTGGCAGACAAGTCAGTGCTAGTATGTAAAAATGCCATCCAGCTGCTGGCCAGTTTTCTAGCCAATAATCCTTTTTCCTGCAAGGTAAGTAGACTTGGTCCACCAAAAGAGAAGGAATTAAATGGAAACAGGGATGAAAGTATGTCATTTACTGACCCTGCTATTCATTTTACCTGATAGCTTAGTGATACTGACCTTGCTGGACCACTGCAGAAGGAGACCCAGAAATTACAAGAGATGAGGGCCCAGAGGCGAACTGCAGCAGCTTGTAAGTAGTTACTGCCTTGGAGTCCTAACCTCAGACAGGCTTCCCCTTGCAATGGAGGAGCGCGACTCCAATGTGGCTGGGCGCGGTGGCTCAGGCCTGTAATCCCAGCACTTTGGGAGGCCGAGGCGGGCGGATCACAAGGTCAGGAGATCGAGCCCATCCTGGCTAACACGGTGAAACCCCGTCTCTACTAAAAATACAAAACATTAGCCAGGGGAGGTAGCAGGTGCCTGTAGTCCCAGCTACTCGGGAGGCTGAGGCAGGAAAATGGTGTGAACCCGGGAGGCGGAGCTTGCAGTGAGCCTAGATGGCGCCACTGCACTCCAGCCTGGGTGAGAGTGCGAGACTCCGTCTCAAAAAAAAAATAAATAAAAACCTCCAATGAAAGAGACTGAGTGCTACTCTAATTTAGCTGCGGTGCTGGACCCAGAGGAGGAGTGGGAAGCCATGCTGCCAGAGTTGAAGTCTACCCTGCAGCAGCTTCTACAGCTTCCCCAGGGAGAGGAAGAGATTCCTGAGCGAATTGCCAATACAGAGACGACTGAAGAGGTGAAAGGACGCATCCATCAACTGCTTGCCAAAGCTAGTTACAAGTAGGCAAAAGAATGGGATATTCTTCATGATCTGTTTATGTTTAGAGTTAACTTTTGAGAAACTTATGTTTCTTTTAAATGAACTGTACTCAGATATGCTGCCGCCAAATGATGGTAGATGTTTTCATGTAGTAATGGTCTGACTATAGGCATAGTCCACAATTAAGCATGTGTTTCTACTTTATAAATGTTTAAAGAAACTACTGAAACAATTAAATGTTAACAATATTGTAATTAAACATTAGTCCTCCTTCAATTGAAGAAGAGCACCTATAAATAAGTTCTAGTTGCATGATCTTGAATAAGTTGCTTAACTTTCTGGGCCTCAGTTTCATTATCTATAAAATAAGAAATTGATTAGATCTTATGATCTCTAAGGACTTTCTAATTCTAAATTTCATGAGCTAATAATATCAAACATGCATAATACTACCTTAATCTTCAAACCTAGTATGAAACCTGATCTTAGAGAAGATTTCTCCTAGTGTTTTTGTGACTCTAGAACTTAACAACAAAAGCCCTTATAGCCGTCAACAAGTTGTTTTCTTTTCTTTTTTTTTTTTTTGAAATGGAGTCTCACTCACTCTGTTGCCCAGGCTACAGTACTAGAGTACAGTGACACGATCTTGGTTCACTGCAACCTCCGCCTCCCAGGTTCAAGCAATTCTCGTGCCTCAGCCTCCCAAGTGGCGTGCGCCACCACACCTGGCTTATTTTTTTTATTTTTAGTAGAGACGGGATTTCACCATGTTGGCCAGGCTGGTCTTGAACTCCTGACCTCAGGTGATCCACCCGTCTCAGCCTCCCAAAGTGCCGTGATTACAGGCGTGAGCCACCGCACTCAGCTGCCAACAAGTGTTCTTAAACCTCAGCCACAAGTTACTTGGTATTTATTTACTTATTACCTAATTGGGCTGTTTTTAAAAGGCTAGAGAGTGGCTTGTTTGCCCTATGAGTCCCTTATGTTTCTTTAGTGTGTTTTTTATTTTGCTAAAGCAAAAATAGAGACTATAGTTTTATAAGTGCATGTTCCACCAAACATTCTAGTATTTTCTCCTGTCAATTAGAAGAGGATTGTTTGTTTGTTTTTGAGACAGAATCTCACTGTTGCCCAGGCTAGAGTACAGTAGCGCAATCACAGCTCACTACAGCCTCTCAGTATAGCCTCAACCTGCTGGGGCTCAAGCAATCTCCCACTTAGCCTCCCGAGTAGCCTGGCTAATTTATATATATATATATATATATGGTTTTTTTTTTTTTAGACCGAGTTTCGCTCGTGTTGCCCAGGCTGGAGTGCAATGGCGCGATCTCAGCTCACTGCAACCTTCACCCCCCTGAGTTAAAGCGATTCTCCTGCCTCAGCCTCCTGAGTAGCTGGGATTACAGGCATGCGCCACCACACCTGGCTAATTTTGTATTTTTAGTAGAGATGGGGTTTCTCTATGTTGGTCAGGCTGGTCTCGAACTCCCCACCTCAGGTGATCCGCCTGCCTCGGCCTCCCAAAGTGCTGAGATTACAGGCGTGAACCACTGTGCCCAGCTAATTTTTATATTCTCGGTAGAGATGGAGTTTTGCCAAGTTGTGCAGGCTGGTCTCGAACTCCTGGGCCCAAGCAATCCACCTGCCTCGGCCTCCCGAAGTGTCAAGATTACAGGCATGAGCCACTAGGCCCAGCCTGAAGAAGGTTTCTTCTCAGGTTAAAGATTTTGCCCCTCCTTCAGAAATCCTCAGCAGTAAATGCTGGAGCTTAAGTTCTTAATAACTAAGTTTTTTGCCTCACAACCAGCAGCTTTTCCTCTCTGCTTTTTATATTGTCTGCCTTGTTTGTACAACTTTTTATGGTTTCTTCACACAATTTTGGAGGTAGCTGATATTATCAGATTGTGTTCCCCATTTAGCAGATAAGGAGAAACAGAGATCAAGTGAGATAACTTGACCGTCACAAACAGCTAAGTAAATAGCAGAGCTGGCCCCAAGTATTCAGATTACAAATCTAGAGTTGTATTGCTTCCAGTTACAAATTTAAACAGTCCGGGCGCGGTGGCTCAAGCCTGTAATCCCAGCACTTTGGGAGGCCAGGGCGGGCGGATCACAAGGTCAGGAGATCGAGAGCATCCTGCCCAACATGGTGCAACCCCGTCTCTACTAAAAATACAAAAATTAGCTGGGCGTGGTGGTGGGCGCCTGTAATCCCAGCTACTCAGGAGGCTGAGGCAGGAGAATCGTCTGAACTCAGGAGGCGGAGGTTGTAGTGAGCCGAGATCAGTGCATTGTACTCCAGCCTGGGTCACAGGGCAAGACTCCGTCTCAAAAAAAGAAATAAATAAATAAATAAAATTAAATAAATAAATAAACATACATTGGTACAAAACTTTTTGTTTTTTCTTTTTTTTTTTTTTTTAATGGAGTCAGGGCCTCACTGTGTTGCCCAGGCTGAACTTGAACTTCTGGGTTGATGTGATCCTCCTACATTAGCCTCCCAAGTACTAACTAGGACTATAGGTACATGTCACCACACTTGGCTTAGAACAAAACTTTTTTGAATTTTTTTTTTTTTTTTTTTTTTGAGACAAGGTTTCACTCTGTCACCTAGGTTGGAGAACAGTAGCACAATCAGAGCTCATTGCAGCCTCCACCTCCCAGGCTCATGTGTTCCTCCCACCTCAGCCTCCCTGGTAGCTAGGACTATAGGTGTGCACCACAATGCCTGGCTAAGTTGGGGTTTTGCCATGTTTCCCAGGCTGGTCTCGAACTCCTAGACTCAAGGGATATACCCACCTCGGCCTCTCAAAGTGCTGGGATTACAAGCGTGAGCCACCGTGCCTGACTTAAATGATTTTTAAATTTTGTTAAAAGTGGAAATATATTTTAAAAAATAAGCGATTCTCCTGCCTCAACCTCTCAAGTAGCTGGGATTACAGGTACACACCACCATGCCTGGCTTTTGCCAGCCTGGGCAACATGGCAAGAAGATAACATGTAGATAAGCAGTCAAACATGTATTCTTTTTTCCCCCTTTTACATGACTGATAGAATTCTGTACCCACTGATCTACCATCTTGTTTTTTTCACTTAACTATGTGTCTCAGTGGTTTTTAAAAATACTTATGGCTGGGCGCAGTGGCTTATGCCTGTAATCCCAGCTGCTTGGGAGGCTGAGGCAGGAGAATTGCTTGAACCCAGAAGGCAGAGGTTGCAGTGAGCTGAGATTGCTCCACTACACTCTACCCTGGGTAACAGAGCAAGACTCCATCTCAAAAAAAAAAAAAAAAAAAGAAATTTATAGATGGCCGGGTGCAGTGGCTCACACTTGTAATCCCAGCACTTTGGGAGCCCAAGGCTGGTGGATCTCTTGAGGCCAGGAGTTTGAGGCCAGCCTGGCCAACATGGCGAAACCCCATCTCTACTAAAATTACAAAAATTGGCCAGTTGTGGTGGCACATACCTGTAATCCTAGCTATTCGGGGAGCTGAGGCATGAGAATCACTTGAACCTATAAAGCAGAGGTTATAGTGAGCCAAGATCATGCCACTACACTTCAGCCTGGGTGACAGAACAATACTCTGTCTCTAAAAAAAAAAAAATATATATATATATATATATATATTTATACATAGTTTCCCACTCTCGTCTTTTTTTGAGAGAGAGAGTGTCTCACTCTGTTGCCCATGCTGGAGTACAGTGGTATGATCACAACTCACTGCAGCTTTGATCTCCCAGGCTCCAGTGATCCTCCCACCTCAGCTCCCTCGAGTAGCTGAGCCCACAAGCACACACCATCACACCCGGCTAACTTTTTTCACTTTTTATATAGATGGGTCTTCCTGTGCTGCCCAGACTGATCTCGAACTCCTGGGCTCACGTGTCCCCATTATTTTTTATGACTACATAGAATCTTACTGTCTGGATGCGCCCGAATTAACTAATTATTGAAAGTTTATTGTTTCTAAACTTAGGAAAAGTTTTAAACAGGTGTTCGGAGTAGGTTTATGATTTTAAAACATTAAAAAGCCTTATTGGAGTTTTTTTGAAGACGTAGTAATGCCTTGTAGCTTCAGAAATAAGAAAAATGTTTGCAGATGGGCAGTCGGGGGAAAAAAATAGGAAAGGTGTTTTGAGCCCTACCCCTTAGCAGGTGCTGTAACAACTTTTTAAGCATGTTAGGTGCTCCTTTTCTCTGGGCAGTAGGTCCAGGGACTTGATGGAATCGTGAGGTAAACTCCTTTACGAAAGGCTGCAGTGACATTCTTCTGGGTGCTGACAGGCTGGTGTTCGTGTTCTTTCAGGCAGGCCGTCAGTCTCACTCGAGAAGCCACAGGCCACTTCCAGGAGTCCGAACCCTTCAGTCATATAGACCCAGAGGAGTCAGAGGAGACCAGGCTCTTGAATATCTTAGGACTTATCTTCAAAGGTAATAATTTTCCTTCTTCAGTCAATAAATAACACATGTCAACTAGTATTTACTGAGCATTTACTTTATGGCATCATTGGCCTGGTTAACAGAACCTGGTGCTGAAGAGCCCAGAGATTAATTGGCATTGCCTTTGCTCTGGAATGGAAGCAGCCCACGGGCCTAAGATTGATAGTCACAGGGTGACTGTCCAGACCATAGAGGACTTTAGGTATGGTTTTTGAGAAATTAAGATATTTTAGAGTAAGTTCTAATTTCATATCTTCACATTGTGAAAAGAGATATCCAGGGCCAGAGGTAGTGGCTTATGCCTGTAATCCTAGCACTTTGGGAGGCCAAGGCAGGAGGATTGCTTGAGCCCAGGAGTTCAAAATCACCCTGAGCAACATGACAAAACCCCCATCTCTATAAGAGATACCAGAAAAAATTAGCCAGGTGTGATAGCATACACTTGTAGTCCCAGCTGCTTAGGAGGCTGAAGTGAGAGAATCACCTGAGCCCAGGGAAGTTGAGGCTGCAGTGAGCGGTGACCATGCCACTGCACAGCCTGGGCAACAGAGTGAGACCCCATCTCAAAAGAAAAAAAGAAGGAAAATAAATAAGTAGGCCAGGCGCGGTGGCTCACGCCTGTAATCCCAGCACTTTGGGAGGCCGAGGCGGGCAAATCACAAGGTCAGGAGATCGAGACCATTCTGGCTAACATGGTGAAACCCCGTCTTTACTAAAAAGACAAAAAAGATTAGCCGGGCGTGGTGGCGGGTGCCTGTAGTCCCGGCTACTCGGGAGGCTGAGGCAGGAGAATGGCGTGAACCTGGGAGGCCGAGCTTGCAGTGAGCCGAGATCGTGCCGCTGCACTCCAGGCTGGGCGACAGAGCGAGACTCTGTCTCAAAAATAATAATAATTAAAAAATAATAAGTAAGTAAATATCCAGGAATGTTGACAGCTATTGGAGTCCCCTGTATCCCCTTGAACGAAAGAAACCATCCTGTACTTCTCTAACTCCTTAGGCCCAGCAGCTTCCACACAAGAAAAGAATCCCCAGGAGTCTGTAGGAAACATGGTCACAGGACAGACTGTCTGTAAAAATAAGCCCAGTGTGTTGGAGCCTGAGGAGTCCAGGGGAAGTGATGAACTGGTGAAGCAGGAGATGCTGGTGCAGTATCTGCAGGATGCCTACAGCTTCTCCCGGAAGATTACAGCGGCCATTGGCATTACCAGCAAGATGATGTATGAAAACACAACTACAGGTATGCCAGAGTTCCTTTCCGTAAGGACAGCCTTGGGGTTCTTTTGGATTTTTTAATTTTTTAAATTTTTATTAATAATAGATATGGGACCTTCCTTTGTTGCCCAGGCTGGTCTCCAACTCCTGGGCTCAGGCAATTCTTCTGCATCAGCCTCCCAAAGTGCTGGTATTACAGGTGTGAGCCACTGCACCCAGCCATGGATTTTGGAGTTGTTGTCCATATTTTATTGATACATCTATCTCCTCCTTTAAAAGGCAGGGGTTCTCAGTTGGGCGCGATGGCTCATGCCTGTAATCCCAACACATTGGGAGGCCAAAGCAGGAGGACAGGTTGAGGCCAGGCGTTCGAGAGCAGCCTGGCAACATAGCAAGACCCCATTTCTACAAAGAAACAAAAATTAGCTGGGCTTGATGGCACACACCTGTAGTTCCAGGTACTCGGAAGCCTGGGCAGGAGGATTGCCTGAGCCCAGGAGTTTCAGGCTATAGTGAGCTGTGGTCATGCCACTGCCCTCTAGCCAGAGCAACAGGATAAAAACCTGTGTCTTAAAAAAAAGAAAAAAAAAGGCAGGGGTTCTTTATTTCTATTTGCTTCCTCTAGACACAGCTTATACATTTTAATGCATATAGTATTTCATGATAAGGCCTTACAGGAGGAGTCGACACTCTCAGGGAAAATGAGGAAGGCCTCCATTTGCATCTTGTTACATTCAGAAAGGTTCTGTCTTTAGGTACTGAGGGGGTTTTGCGAAGTAGATGGGTGACATTTGTACATGTTCTCTCAGTGGTGCAGGAGGTGATTGAATTCTTTGTGATGGTCTTCCAATTTGGGGTACCCCAGGCCCTGTTTGGGGTGCGCCGTATGCTGCCTCTCATCTGGTCTAAGGAGCCTGGTGTCCGGGAAGCTGTGCTTAATGCCTTCCGCCAACTCTACCTCAACCCCAAAGGGGACTCTGCCAGGTATGTGGGGTACTTTTGCCTTTGCTGACTTTTCCAAGGTCAGCTTCTCACAGGACTTTCCTTGTCTCCTAAAGGAAGAGGTGCATTTCTCCCAAGGAGTTCCAGATCCATAGGCAGTCCATCATAACGGGGCTTAGGGTGGGGCTCGGTTTCCAGGGAGAGCAGTTATTTAACACTGGTGGGATAGCCCTAAGCACTGTTGGCCAAGTTCAGCTTCCCAATCTTATAATGACCGCTGATCTCTGCTGTTCCCACAGAGCCAAGGCCCAGGCTTTGATTCAGAATCTCTCTCTGCTGCTAGTGGATGCCTCGGTTGGGACCATTCAGTGTCTTGAGGAAATTGTAAGGCTTCCTGCTTTCATTTTCTTTATTCATTCAACAGGTATTTTTGGGGTTTTTTGTTTTTTGTTTTGAGATGGAGTCTCGCCCTGTTGCCCAGGCTGGCGTGCAGTGGCACAATCTTGGCTCACTGCAACCTCTGCCTCCCCGGTTCAAGTGATTCTCCTGCCTCAGCCTCCTGAGTAGCTGGGATTACAGGCATGCGCCACCATGCCTGGCTAATTTTTTGTATCTTTAGTAGAGACAGGATTTCACCATGTTGGCTGGGCTGGTCTTGAACCCTTGACCTCATGATCCACCCGCCTCAACCTCCCAAAGTGCTGGGATTACAGGTGTGAGCCAGCGCGCCTGGCAACAAGTATTATTGAGTTGTTACTATGTATTTAGCAATTTACTTAGCCCCAGAAAGAAGTGTAAGACTATTTGCTTTCATGTTCCCAACTTTAAAGGAACCAACAGTCTAGTTAGTAGACAAAAACCACAGAACATTTTTAGAACAATGCAGCAGATAGGTAATAAAGTGCCAGAATAAGTTGTACAGGTAATGGTTGTCACAGCAATAACATAACAACATCACTTATATAGTATTTCATATATGACAGGCACTGACATGTTACAGTAACTTGTTTAATCCTCATGACAGCCCTGTGAGGTAGTATTATCTGCTTTTTACAATGAGAAATCTGAGGCACAGAGAAGTTACTGAACTTGGCTGGTTACAGCTAGTTAGTGGCAAAGTTTGAGATTCAAACTCGGGCAATAAGAGCTCTAGAAAACATACTCTTAACTTCTGTGTTCTACTGAGGGGTACAGAGTAGGAAAGAGAGCGGTTTGGGGTAAGATGGTCAGGAAGCTTCCTGAAGGTGGTAGGACTTAAGCTGGGTCTCAAAAGATGAGTAGGATTTAGAGAATCAGCAAGGAGGGAGGGCATTTCAAACAGAACCCAAGAAAAAGCACAGTTCACATTGTAGAACAAAGAAGATTGTGTTCTGGGTCAAATGATCTGGAAAAGGCCGGGCGTGGTGGCTCATGCCTGTAATCCCAGCACTTTGGGAGGCCAAGGTGGCAGATTACCTGAGGTCTGAGGTCAGGAGTTCGAGACCAGCCTGACCAACATGGCGAAACCCCATCTCTACTGAAAATACAACAAAATTAGCCAGATGTGGTGGTGGCCAGCTACTCGGGAGGCTGAGGCAGGAGAGTCACTTGAATCCAGGAGGTGGAGGTAGCAGTGAGCCGAGATTGCACCACTGCACTCCAGCCTGGGTGACAGAGGGAGACTGTCTCAAAAAATAAAAATAAAAATTATCTGGAAAAGATGAGAAAGTTGTGAATGTAGGTTGGAATTAAACTGTGAAAGTCCCTGAATGACTTCAGGAGTCTAGGACTTTAACTGTGTTAGCCAGGCACCCAGCATTTGAGCGAGACCATTCTGCTTTGTAGCATTTGCACTGTGGGCACAGAGAGTGGAAGTGGCACTGACCTCCAGCTCCCGCTGGGCAGAGTGCTCCTGCCAGCCACATTTTTCTCCTTACTGGGGAAAAGAAAAGAGCCTGGTGGTGGTGATTGGCCACGATGTCATAGGCCAGTTACTGGCAAAAGCCCTACAAGAGGCAGGGGAGAGCAGCTGCAAACTGCGGTGCAGCAGAAGTGATGTGGGGAAGCAGAGGCTGAGACCAACCCATGGGACAGGAAGGCCGGTGGAGGCTGCTGCCGTGGGCAGTAACGAGGCGCTGGACTTGGGGATTGGAGAAATCACTACAGAATGGGCTTAACTGAAGACAAATTTTTAAAGGAAAAGTAGTGACTGATTTGTAAAAAAATTAGGTGACTGAAATTTTAAGCCTATGTAACTGATAGAGTGTTGATACCACTGGCAAAATGAAAAGGCAAGGAAGGATGATGGCTTCCATGTTAGACATGTTGAGTTTGTGATAATGGCAAGAAAACCTGTTAGAAATCTCCAGACTTAGAACTGTGGACCCACATGGAACTCAAAAGGTCAGTTTCGATATGTCACTTGAATAAAATAGTTTTGGAGGCATGAGAGTGGAAAAGTAGAGAATGGAAAGAGAAGTGCCTCTCAAACCCCTGCCTTACTTTTTGAGCCTCCTCTTTCTTTTTCCACTCCTAAGTATTACTTTTTCTACTTCAGGTTCTCAATATCATCTTCAGAAAAGCAGACCAAAGATCAAGGAATTGTTCATTTTTGGCTTGAGCCCTTTTTCTTTTCTCCTTAGCTCTGTGAGTTTGTGCGGAACGATGAGTTGAAACCAGCAGTGACCCAGCTGCTGTGGGAGCGGGCCACCGAGAAGGTCGCCTGCTGTCCTCTGGAGCGCTGTTCCTCTGTCATGCTTCTTGGCATGATGGCACGGTGAGGCTCAAATCCAGCAGGCAAAGGGGTGGGAGAGCAAAGGAGGGTTCTGAGAAGGCTCCTTTTCCTTCAGTGACATTGTCACAGTGAGGCCCACCTGAGCTCTGCTGTGAGTTATGATGCCACCTAAATGGGAAAGAAAATAGTGAGAGTAGCAGCCCTCTTGCCTAGTAGAAGTAGTGGGATTCAGTAAAGCAACAGGACCCAAGGGGCTGGCCTCGCGCCAGAGCCTCGCTGTAGGGTTCCAAGGCTCTAGACACCGCGTGGGCTGCTGGTACCTATCCCTGTTGGCCCTTTCTCCCCGTTGAGTCCAATCCATGACTGCCTTTCACTCTGTGACTTCCTTCCCCAGAGGAAAGCCAGAAATTGTGGGAAGCAATTTAGACACACTGGTGCGCATAGGGCTGGATGAGAAGTTTCCACAGGACTACAGGCTGGCCCAGCAGGTGTGCCATGCCATTGCCAACATCTCTGACAGGAGAAAGGTATGTGGGGGTGGTTCCAAACTAAGGAGAGTGGAGATCCTTGTGTCCACCCTGTACACACACCCACGTTGTCTTGTTCTCCACAGCCTTCTCTGGGCAAACGTCAACCCCCCTTCCGGCTGCCTCAGGAACACAGGTTGTTTGAGCGACTGCGGGAGACGGTCACAAAAGGTGAGCTCTCAGGAGAGGGCTTGGGCAGATTTGGGCCCTTTGTTGCAGTGAGCAGCTTCTCCCTTCTCCTCTGCAGGCTTTGTCCACCCAGACCCACTGTGGATCCCATTCAAAGAGGTGGCAGTGACCCTCATTTACCAACTGGCAGAGGGCCCCGAAGTGATCTGTGCCCAGATATTGCAGGGCTGTGCAAAACAGGCCCTGGAGAAGCTAGAAGAGAAGAGAACCAGTCAGGAGGACCCGAGTAAGTGGGCAGGGGTTGACTCACTGAGGCAGCCAGCTTCTGTTTTCCCTGCAGGGCCAGGAGCCACTGCCACCACCACTTTCTGCAACGACCCTTAGTGTACACTGTCTCGTTTTGTCCAAGTTGAAGTTGGACCAGTTCCCACCCCCAACTCTTACTTCACTAGTTTGAATAGCACGTGAGCAAGGGGAAGATCAAGAAAAATCAGATTCAGGTTTGATGGGACTTAAAAATGTCTCTTTGCCTGCCTTCCCTCTCCCTCTCCTCTAGGGGAGTCTCCCGCAATGCTCCCCACTTTCCTGTTGATGAACCTGCTGTCCCTGGCTGGGGATGTGGCTCTGCAGCAGCTGGTCCACTTGGAGCAGGCAGTGAGTGGAGAGCTCTGTCGGCGCCGAGTTCTCCGGGAAGAACAGGAGCACAAGACCAAAGATCCCAAGGAGAAGGTGTGTGAATGTCCTCAGCACTTCCCAGATTTATTTCATTACCTCAGCTCAGAGCTGAGCTGATCCTCTTCCGGCAATCTGCTCCTCTGCTGTTACATGAAGCGAAGAATGTCTGCGTCTCTGTGGCTACTACCCTAGGAAACGTTCGTGTGAATAATGATGAAACTGTCAGTGATCACCCAGGAAGGAAAGATTTAGGTCAGTGCAGAGTGTGGAGTTGGACACCTCAGCATAAGATAGAGGCTTTTTGTCTGAGGCAGGGTTTGTCAGAACATGCACATACCCGCCCGCCTTTTCCATCAGCCTTCGTTGCTGGCCTGGCCCGGGATGGGGCCTGCGTTCTCTCCACTAGAGGCAGTGATGTCTTGCAGACAAATAAGACACAGAGCCTTGCAGCACTGGAGAAAATAAAAGTCTGACCTCTGTGACTTTGAACCATTGTCTGGCATGATTCATCTGTTTACCATACATAGGAAACGATGTGTTCCATGAGGAAGAGGCGTAGAAACACGCTTTGGCAACTTAAAAACAAATGGGGGCCTCATTGTTTCCCTGTTTAATTCAGGAATCCTTTCTCTTTACAGACACATTTGACAATTCTCTAAATGGTTTTGTAGAATGTGCCCTTCCTCACGTTGTTCATGCCAAATAAAGTATGGGCTGGAATCAAAAATGATGTCTCTGCTTATCCTGATCCCCGCCTTCATTCCCTTTAGAATACAAGCTCTGAGACCACCATGGAGGAGGAGCTGGGGCTGGTTGGGGCAACAGCAGATGACACAGAGGCGGAACTCATCCGCGGCATCTGCGAGATGGAACTGTTGGACGGTGAGAACACTTTCTGCACTCAGCAGTTTCTTCTCAATTGACAGAACCTGTCCCAAACCTGCAGTTACTCTTCCAACAGGCAAACAGACACTGGCTGCCTTTGTTCCACTCTTGCTTAAAGTCTGCAACAACCCAGGCCTCTATAGCAACCCAGACCTCTCTGCAGCTGCTTCACTTGCCCTTGGCAAGTTCTGCATGATCAGGTAGGCCGTGGGGTTGGTACCACCTTCTCAAGGAAGATGGGGATGAAATGGCTTCCCTGATGATCCTCCTCTTGCTCCTAGTGCCACTTTCTGTGACTCCCAGCTTCGTCTTCTGTTCACCATGCTGGAAAAGTCTCCACTTCCCATTGTCCGGTCTAACCTCATGGTTGCCACTGGGGATCTGGCCATCCGCTTTCCCAATCTGGTGGACCCCTGGACTCCTCATCTGTATGCTCGGTAAGAGACCCCTCACAACGTGGTGGCAGTTCCCAAGAGCTCCGGAGTCTGTTCAGAGTCAGTGTGAGAATCACCAGGGCTCTTCCCCTAGGCTTTGGCATCACGGCGAACATCTGCTTGATACTTGACCTGTACAGGCCCCTGGCTAAGAGTCACCCCAGTGGGACTGACACTTCCGGTTAGAAGCTTCACCTTGGCTGGGCGCGGTGGCTCAAGCCTGTAATCCCAGCACTTTGGGAGGCCGAGACGGGTGGATCACGAGGTCAGAAGATCGAGACCATCCTGGCGAACCCGGTGAAACCCCGTCTCTACTAAAAAATACAAAAAACTAGCCGGGCGAGATGGCGGGCGCCTGTAGTCCCAGTTACTTGGGAGGCTGAGGCAGGAGAATGGCGTAAACCCGGGAGGCGGAGCTTGCAGTGAGCTGAGATCCGGCCACTGCACTCCAGCCCGGGCGACAGAGCGAGACTCCGTCTCAAAAAAAAAAAAAAAAAAAGGCTTCACCTTTTTCCCCCACTCCAGCTTTCAACTCTAGACAGCTTTCTGACTGCTTCTGGAGTGGCAGAGCATGGGATAATCGATTCCTGCTGAGGGCCTTTTCTACCAGCGTTAGGGTGTAGTCCGGAGGTCTCGGTCCCCATGACCCGCAATTCCATTCCTAGCCTCCGGGACCCTGCTCAGCAAGTGCGGAAAACAGCGGGGCTGGTGATGACCCACCTGATCCTCAAGGACATGGTGAAGGTGAAGGGGCAGGTGAGCGAGATGGCAGTGCTACTCATCGACCCTGAGCCTCAGATTGCTGCCCTGGCCAAGAACTTCTTCAACGAGCTCTCCCACAAGGTGAGAGGCAGCGAGGTACTGAGGGCTTGCTGCAGAGGGAATATGTCGGTCACCTCATCTCCTTAACACGGCTCTCTCTGTCTTACAGGGCAACGCAATCTATAATCTCCTTCCAGATATCATCAGCCGCCTGTCAGACCCTGAGCTGGGGGTGGAGGAAGAGCCGTTCCACACCATCATGAAGTATTGTTCCCCGGGCCTTGTGGCACATTTTCCACATAGCGCAGGCGTAGGAATCAGACACCCCTGTATTTGAATTCCACTTCGGCTACTTTTTAGCTGTATAGCCTTCAGCAATAACTTAGCCTCTTTGTGCCTATTTCTTCTTCTTTTGAGGCTGATGATACTTAACCCTTAGTTCTTGAAAATACTAAATAAGATAAAGTTCCTAACATGGTGGCAGGCATACAGTAGCACTCACTACCTAGCAGCTGTTCCTGTTCATTTCCATTCACAGTGAAAATTCCTGAGGTAGGGGGTCCTTCTCTGCTGAAGGGGAGGGGGAGGCAGAGGCCATGGCAGAGAACATCAGGGAAGACTGGGCTGGGGGAGGGTCCAGGGTTGGTCTTAGTGGATGGCAGAGCTGGCCCTGGGCCATCGCACATCCTCATCTCCCCTTCCTGCAGACAGCTCCTCTCCCACATCACCAAGGACAAGCAGACAGAGAGCCTGGTGGAAAAGCTGTGTCAGCGGTTCCGCACAGCCCGGTATGCTGCCCTCCCTGAGGGTTCTTTGTGTGAGCAGGGCCCTGCAGGGGAGAAAGGTCCATGCCCTACCCCTTCCCTGCCGGCACCGTGGCATCCCTGGGACTGGGAAGGCTGATGGGGAAAGTTGAGCCTTCACTGGCTGGATCTCGCGGTTCCTCACAAAGCCCTTCCTGTCTGCAGAACTGAGCGGCAGCAGCGAGACCTGGCCTACTGTGTGTCACAACTGCCCCTCACAGAGCGAGGCCTCCGCAAGATGCTTGACAATTTTGACTGTTTTGGAGACAAACTGTCAGATGAGTCCATCTTCAGTGCTTTTTTGTCAGTTGTGGGCAAGCTGCGACGCTGGGCCAAGCCTGAGGGCAAGGTGAGCAGTGCGGACACTTCCATGCCTGTCGGGATCCGGGCTGGCTGAGACATCTGCCGACCCTGGGCCACATCCAGCTCTCGCAGTCACGTTCCCGTCCGACTTATCCCCAGCTTGGTTGCAACCAAATTGCCAGAGTGACCCAAGACCAGATCTTTCTGTCTCCAGTTCTTTTTTTATTACTCCAAAAACACAACCAAAGTAGCATCTCATCCAATTCTTGTTTGTTTCAGTTTTTCTTTCTTTTTCAGAGCAGTTTTAGGTTCAAAGCAAAATTGAGCAGAAAGTACAGGGAGTCCCCATCTACCCCTTGCTCCTACACATCACAGCCTAACCCACCGTCAACATCCTGCACCAGGGAGGTACATTTGTTACGCTGAACCTACATTGACACCTCATCTCCCAAAGTCATGGTTTACATTGGGGTTCACTGTACGTAATGACATAGCCACCACTGCGATATCATACAGAAGAGTTTCACTGCCCTACAAATCCCCTGCACTCCACCTGTTTACCCCTCTGTCCTCACAACTCCTGATCTTTTTACTGTTGCCATTGCTTTGTCTTTTCCAGAATGTATCACTGGAACGATCCAGCATGGAGCCTTCTCAGCTTGCTTTCTTCCGAATGTGCATTTAAGGCCCTCCATGTCTTCTGTGGCCTTGTTTCTTTTTAATCAGAAGTAACTGTTTTCAGGCCTGCTCTTCATCTCCTTTTCTCCCTCCAGGCTGTAATAGATGAATTTGAGCAGAAGCTTCGGGCCTGTCATACCAGAGGTTTGGATGGGATCGATGAGCTTGAGATTGGCCAGGCAGGTAGCCAGAGAGCCCCAGCAGCCAAGAGACCATCCACTGGTGCGTGAGGCAGGCTGTACTGGCGGGACCAGACTGGGCCTTCCCCTCCCGCAGTGATTTGTTTCTTCTTCTTTTTTAAATCACATTTTCCTGCCTCTTCTAGTTTCTAGGCACCAACCTCTGGCTTCTACAGCCTCAGACAATGACTTTGTCACACCAGAGCCCCGCCGTACTACCCGTCGGCATCCAAACACCCAGCAGCGAGCTTCCAAAAAGAAACCCAAAGTTGTCTTCTCAAGCGATGAGTCCAGTGAGGAAGGTATGATGCTCCCGCCTGTCCCCGCCCAGAAGGCGCACAGCCAGGGTGCAGAGGGCTGCTTTCCACGGGACCTGCTGTGGGGGCCTGAGTGTAGATGCCCTGCCCACTGCCCCAGCAGGGCCTCCTGTACAGCTTGGATTTTATTTCTGCAGGGTGGTGTGGGATTGTCCCACTTGTTCTCTCATATCTATTTTTCACCATCTTTGTGACTCAGCTTTTTCTTATTCCTCTAATTCTTTGCATAGATCTTTCAGCAGAGATGACAGAAGACGAGACACCCAAGAAAACAACCCCCATTCTCAGAGCATCGGCTCGCAAGCGCAGACTCTAGGAGGCGCGCTCCCGCGCGCTCCCCGCCAGCACGGACCCTAGGACTTGTAGGGTGACCTGGAATTCTAATTGTTACCCCTTGTAAAATATTTGTCTGTCTTTTAAAAAAAAACAAAAAACAAACAAAACCGGCCAGGCGCAGTGACTCACGCCTGTAATCCCAGCACTTTGGGACACCGAGGCGGGTGAATCACCTGAGGTCTGGAGTTCGAGCCTGACCAACATGGAGAAACCCTGTCTCTACTAAAAATTAAAAATTAGCCAGGCATGATGGCGCGCACCTGTAATCCCAGCTACTCGGGAGGGTGAGGCAGGAGAATCGCTTGAACCTGGGAGGCAGAGGTTGCAGTGAGCCGAGATCACCCTACTGCACTCCAGCCTGGGCAACAAGAGTGAAACTCCGTCTCAAAAAAAAAGTACACACACGATCTTTAAACTGCAAGGCCTTTCTCTTAAATTAGCCTAATTGAACTGCATTGAGCTGCTTTCACTTTGGAATATGTTTGCCAATCTCCTTGTTTTCTAATGAATAAATGTTTTTATATACTTTTAGACATTTTTTCCTAAGCTTGTCTTTGTTTCATCTTTCACATTAGCCCAGATTCATGCAGCAGACAGAGGGTTATCAGTGCAGAGAGAGATGAGCGAGCCCAGAGAACTAGGGCCTGTCCCAGGATGGCAGATGAGCTTCCTGCCCTGTCACTGCCACCTTTCCCTTCTCAACCTCCGGACCCTGCACAGTGACCAGCCAGCCTCGGGAGAATTATGCAGTGCCTCGGCTCCAGATCAGCGCTTCTGAACGGGGGCAATTTTGCCTGCCAGAGGACATTTGACAACACCTGGGGCCTTTTCTGTTGTCATAGCCTGTGGGGGAAGAATGCTACCAGCATTGGTGGGCAGAGGCCAGGGATGTTGCTAAACAGCCTACAGGCACAGGGCAGCCCCTCAACAAAGAATTACACAGCCCAAAATGTCAATAGTGTCACAGTTGAGAAAACCTGCTCTAGACCAAGGGTTGCTTTCCTTTGTGTGCCTCACCCCACCCCCACTCGTGTTCCCTAATCCCATCTCCAAAGGCTGGCAGCAGACTGGGCCAGGCTGGTGGCAGGTCAGGTCATGATCCCCTCCAGCTCTGCAGGAGACAAGGTCTGTCTCCCGCATTCCTCACTGTTCCCGGGTCTGCAGGGGGCCCGGGCTATGCTGCAGGCGGGCTGCCCCTGAAGCCTGCCCACCCCTCTCCAGCTCCTCAAGTCTTCTCTGCTGAGTCACCTTAGAACAGGAGGCTGTGAGCTGGCTGTCGTGACCACACTGGTGCCTCTGCTGTCATGACAACAGCACACTACGTCAGTAGTGCTCCCTGGGCACCGAGCTCCCTCTTAGCGGGGAGAAGACAGTAATGAAAAATGACAAGCATGAGGCAGAGGGGAAGATGGCGCCCCCAAATCACGCTTGGTGGTGCAGGAGCATGGAGGTGCTTTTAACGCTCTGGATGGGAAAGAGTTAATGGTCCTGGTTGCAGGAATAGCTGAGTCAGAGGTGGGGCTTCCTCCACTCCCCCACCCCACCCTTCCACCATTAAGGACCCTCTTGCCTTGCTCTTGCTACTCTGCTCTGGGTGGTCATTGTGAAAACCCCACACCAACCATGCCAATGGCAGCCAGACGAGGACACAGCCTGGTTCTGGGTCCCAGGAGGAAAGGCAATCCCAGAAAGGCAGGGACAAGGACTGGAGTCCTGTGGGTGCCTTTTAAGCAAAGATTATCACCAGGCGGGCTAAACTTAGCAAACGGCTTTTAGCTAGAAGGGCAGGGGGCTGGTGTCAGGTTATGCTGGGCCAGCAAAGAGGCCCAGGATCCCCCTCCCATGCACCTGCTGATGGGCCAAGGCCACCCCACCCCACCCCCTTCCTTACAAGTGTTCAGCACGCTCCCATCCCACACTCACAAACCTGGCCCTCTGCCCTCCTACCAGAGAAACGGATACCCTGTGGGAAGGGGCAGGGGGCCTGTTCCCACCATGTGCCCAAGACCTCTTTTCCCACTTTTTTCCTCTTCTTGACTCACCCTGCCCTCAATATCCCCCAGCGAAGCCAGTGAAGGGGAGTCCCTGGCTCCTGGCTCGCCTGCACGTCCCAGGGCGGGGAGGCACTTCCGCCCTCACGTCCCGCTCTTCGCCCCGGGCTGGATGGAGTGAAAGGCACACTGTCTCTCACCCTAGGCAGCACAGCCCACGGGGCTCCAGGAGTGACTTTGTGGGAGGCCTCTGGGCCCCCACCAGCCATCCTGTCCTCCGCCTGGGGCCCCAGCCCGGGGAGAGCCGCTGGTGCACACAGGGCCTGGATTGTCTGCCCTAATCATCAGGTCCAGCTACAGGGCTGCAGGACATCGTGACCTTCCGTGTAGAAACCTCCCCCTCAAGCCGCCTCCCGAGCCTCCTTCCTCTCCAGGCCCCCACTGCCCAGTGCCCAGCCCAGGCCTCGGTCCCAGAGAGGCCAGGAGCCAGGAGATGGGGAGGGGGAAGTGGGGGCTGGGAAGGGCCGACGGGCCCCTCCTAGCCCTTTGCCTCAGCTATTCCGGTGTCACTACCGCAGAGCCTCGAGGAGAAGTTCCCCAACTTTCCCGCCTCTCAGCCTTTGAAAGAAAGAGGAGGGGGCAGGCCGCGTGCAGCCGCGAGCCGTGCAGGGCTCGGGCTCCAATTCCCCATCTCAGTCGCTCCCAAAGTCCTGTTTCATCCGTGCGTGTAAGGGCCCCCGTCCTTGACTCCCTAGTCTCCTGCTGCCCACACTCCAGTCCTGGGAACCAGCACCGATCACCTCCCATCGGGCCAGTCTCAGTCCCTTCCCCCCTCCATCGGGTCCCACACGCTTGATGCGTGCCCAGTTGAACTAGGCGGCTGCGGAAAAAAAAAAAAAGCAGGGAGGAAAGCAGGGCCCCACTACTCGCGGTTTTACGGGCGCACGTAGCTCAGGCCTCAAGTCCTTGGACTGGGACTGGCTGAGCCCGGCGGGAGGCGGGGTCAGAGTCACCGCCTGCCGCCGCGCCCCCGGGTTTCTATAAATTGAGCCCGCAGCCTCCCCCTGCGGTCTCTGCTCCTCCTGTTCGAGAGTCAGCCGCATTTTCTCTTGCATCGCCAGGTGAAGACGGGCGGCGAGGAGCCCGGGAGGCTAGGGACGGGCCTGAAGGCGGCAGGGGCGGGCGCGGGCCGGACGTGTTCGCGCCGCTGCGGGGTGGGCGCGGGCCCGGGTACGGGCCCGGGCTGCCTCCGCATTGCAGGGGCGGGCGGAGGACGTGATGCGGCGCGGGCTGGGCATGGAGGCTAGTGGGGGGAGGGGAGGGGAGGCGTGGGTGTCGACCGGGACCACTAGGCGCTCACTGTTCTCTCTCTCCGCGCAGCGCATCTCTGAGACACCATGGGGAAGGTGAAGGTCGGAGTCAACGGGTGAGTTCGTGGGTGGCTGGGGGGCCCTGGGCCGCCCACGAACTGCGTCTACGAGCCTTGCGGGCTCCGGGTCTTTGCTGTCGTATGGGGTAGGGTAGCTGCGCCCGGCAAGGAGAGCTCAAGGTCAGCGCTCGGACCTGGCGGAGCCCCGCACCCAGGCTGTGGCGCCCTGTGCAGCTCCGCCCTTGCGGCGCCATCTGCCCGGGGCCTGCCTTCCCTAGTCCCCAGGAACAGGAGGTCCCTACTCCCGCCCGAGATTCCATCCGACCCGGACCCCTAGCTGGGGACGCTTTCTTTCCTTTCGCGCTCTGCGAGGTCACGTGTCGCAGAGGAGCCCCTCCCCCATGGCCTCCGGCACCGCAGGCCCCGGGATGCTAGTGCGCAGCGGGTGCATCCCAGTCCGGAGGCTGCGCCTGCGGTAGAGCGGCCGCCATGTTGCAACCGGGAAGGAAATGAATGGGCCGCCGTTAGGAAACCCTGCCGGTGACTAACCGTGCGCTCCTGCCTCGGTGGGTGGAGTCGCGTGTGGCGGGGAAGTCAGGCGGAGCGAGGCTTCCCGGCCCCTGCTCTCAAGTCGGCCCCTGAGCTGCAAGCCCTATTTCCCCTCCGGGTGATGCTTTTTCTAGATAATTCTCTGGTAAATCAAAGAAGTGGGTTTATGGCGGTCCTCCTGTGTCCCCTCCCTCCAGAGGTGTGGTGGCTGTGGCTTGGTGCCAAGCCGGGGGGAGCTGAGTCATCGGTAGTTGGAAAAGGACATTTCCACCGCAAAATGGCCCCTCTGGCGGTGGCCCCTTTCTGCAGCGGCGGCTCACCTTATGGCCCCCCCTCTTCCCCTGCCAGCCTAGCGTTGACCCCACCCCAAAGGCCAGGCTGTAAATGTCACCCGGAGGATTGGGTGTCTGGGAGCCTCGGGAAACCTGCCCTTCTCCCCATTCCGTCTTCCAGAAACCAGATCTCCCACCGCACCCTGGTCTGAGGATAAATATAGCTGCTGACCTTTCTGTAACTGGGGGCCTGGGCTTGGGCCGTCTCCCATCCCTTCTCCCACACACATGCACACACCTGTGCTCCCACTCCTGAATTCTGGAAAAGAGCTAGGAAAGGACTGGAAGCTTGTAAATTAAAGCCCTGGGACTAGGGGGTTAAAAAACAACTTCCCCTCTTCCCCCGGCCCAATCTCTGTCCCTTTTGTAGGCGGGACTTAGAGAAGGGGTGGGCTTGCCCTGTCCAATTAATTTCTGACCTTTAACTCCTGCCCTTTGAGTTTGGTGATGCTGAGTGTACAAATCTTTTCTCCTTAAACGGTGCAGTTTGAAGCTGAGCTAGGCAGCAGCAAACATTCCTGGGGTGGCATAGTGGGGTGCTGAATGCCACGTGCAAAGCTTGTGCCCAGACTGTGGGTGGCAGTGCCCCACATGGCCGCTTCTCCTGGAAGGGCTTCCTATGACGGGGGGTGTTAGGCAGCAGTGGAGCCTTCAGTTGCAGCCATGCCGTAAAGCCAGGCCAGCCTGGCAGGGGAGCTCAAGGGAGATACAATTCGACCTCTTGGGCCCTCCTGGGGGTAAGGCGATGCTGCATTCGCCCTCTTAATGGGGAGGTGTTCTAGGGCAGCTCACATACTGTGGAGAAGCCTCCCCTCCTCATGCCTTCTTGCCTCTTGTCTCTTAGATTTGGTCGTATTGGGCGCCTGGTCACCAGGGCTGCTTTTAACTCTGGTAAAGTGGATATTGTTGCCATCAATGATCCTTTCATTGATCTCAACTACATGGTGAGTGCTGCCCCAAAGCTGGTGTGGGAGGAGCCACCTGGCTGCCAGGCAGCCCCTTCACACCCTCGCGTATTCCCCCAGGTTTACATGTTCCAGTATGATTCCACCCATGGCAAGTTCCATGGCACCGTGAAGGCTGAGAACGGGAAGCTCGTCATCAATGGAAGCCCCATCACCATCTTCCAGGAGTGAGTGGAAGGCAGTGGGAGAAATGTGCTGTGGGGGGCAGCTAGGGTGGTGCGGCTCCCTTGGGTACATGGTAACCTCGTGTCCCTCAATACGTCCTATCCCTGTCTCCCCCACCCCATAGGCGAGATCCCTCCAAAATCAAGTGGGGCGATGCTGGCGCTGAGTACGTCGTGGAGTCCACTGGCGTCTTCACCACCACGGAGAAGGCTGGGGTGCGTGCAGGAGGGCCTGCGGTAGGGGAAGCTGGCTGAGCCCTGCAGAGGCAGAACCCGGGTTTATAACTGTCTACTTCTTTGCTGTAGGCTCATTTGCAGGGGGGAGCCAAAAGGGTTATCATCTCTGCTCCCTCTGCTGACGCCCCCATGTTCGTCATGGGTGTGAACCATGAGAAGTATGACAACAGCCTCAAGATCGTCAGGTGAGGAAGGCAGGGCCAGTGGAGAAGCAGCCAGCCTGGCACCCTGTGGACACGCTCCCCTGACTTGCGCCCCCTCTTTGTTTGCAGCAACGCCTCCTGCACCACCAACTGCTTAGCACCCCTGGCCAAGGTCATCCATGACAACTTTGGTATCGTGGAAGGACTCATGGTATGAGAGCTGGGGAATGGGACTGAGGCTCCTGCCTTTCTCATGCAGGGCTGGCTCCTCCTCCCTGCCAGGGCTGCATGCAACCCTGGGGGCTGGGGGTTCTGGGGACTGGCTCTCCCATAATTTCCTTTCAAGGTGGGGAGGGAGGTAGAGGGGTGGTGATGTGGGGAGCACTCTGCAGGGCCTCACTCCCTCCTTTTCCAGACCACAGTCCACGCCATCACTGCCACCCAGAAGACTGTGGATGGCCCCTCCGGGAAACTGTGGCGTGATGGCCGCGGGGCTCTCCAGAACATCATCCCTGCCTCTACTGGCGCTGCCAAGGCTGTGGGCAAGGTCATCCCTGAGCTGAACGGGAAGCTCACTGGCATGGCCTTCCGTGTCCCCACTGCCAACGTGTCAGTGGTGGACCTGACCTGCCGTCTGGAAAAACCTGCCAAGTACGATGACATCAAGAAAGTGGTGAAGCAGGCGTCGGAGGGCCCCCTCAAGGGCATCCTGGGCTACACTGAGCACCAGGTGGTCTCCTCCGACTTCAACAGTGACACCCACTCTTCCACCTTCGACGCTGGGGCTGGCATTGCCCTCAACGACCACTTTGTCAAGCTCATTTCCTGGTATGTGGCTGGGGCCAGAGACAGGCTCTTAAAAAGTGGTGCAGAGTCTGGCGCCCTCTGGTGACTGGCTCGGAAAAAGGGCCCTAACGACTCTCTTCATCTTCTAGGTATGACAACGAATTTGGCTACAGCAACAGGGTGGTGGACCTCATGGCCCACATGGCCTCCAAGGAGTAAGACCCCTGGACCACCAGCCCCAGCGAGAGCACAAGAGGAAGAGAGAGGCCCTCACTGCTGGGGAGTCCCTGCCACACTCAGTCCCCCACCACACTGAATCTCCCCTCACAGTTTCCATGTAGACCCCTTGAAGAGGGGAGGGGCCTAGGGAGCCCCACCTTGTCGTGTACCATCAATAAAATCCCTTGTGCTCAGCCAGTTCTTTGTCCTGTCTTATCCTAGGGTCTAGGGTGGAGGGAAGGGAAGCTGGGCTGTGTCAAGGTGAGACATTCTTTCTGGGAGGGACCTGGTATGTTCCCCTCAGATTGAGGGTAGGGCCTCCCAACAGCCTTGCTTGCCATTTGCTTCCTGCTCGGACTGAGTGCTACAGAAAGCTAGCACCACTACTTCAGAGAACAAGGCTTGCTCCAGTCCTAGGCTATCTGCTGTTGGCCAAACATGGAAGAAGCTGTTCTATGGGCAGCCCCAGGGAGGGTGACTGGTGGAGGAAGTCGGGGTTCACACTGGGCTGGTGACTGGTTAGTAGACCTCAGCCTGGAGCTGAGCTGCAGCGGGTAATTCCAGCTTGGCCTCCGCAGCTGTGAGGTCTTCAGCAAGGACTCTTGCTTTCTGTGCCCGCCTGTCTTAGCTGAGGACGTCATTGTGGCCAGCCCCTAAGGTCTTCAGGAGGATTCATCTAGGTAAACAAGAACCTAAAACCATGCCCAAGATGGGCAGCGCTATAGAATCTTTAAAACTTGGTGAAGTTAGCGCCCACCTCGCACGGTTCTGAGGAAGAGATGTGTCAGGGTCTTTCCATCATCACCCTTAAGGGAGCTTGGGTAGGGGCAAGGCGTGTCGCTGAGACCTAGGTCCAGACCCCTGGCTCTGCCACTGAAAGGCTCAATTGCTTTGGGCAGTTACTCCGGGACCTCACTTTGCACGTGGACTCACCTAGTGGAGACAAAAGTACATACCTCAGTAGAGCACACACACCTGTAATCCCAGCACTTTGGGAGGCCAAGGTGGGCGGCTCACCTGAGGTCAGGAGTTTGAGACCAGCCTGGCCAACATGGTGAAACCCCGTTTCTACTAAAACTACAAAAATAAGCCGGGAGTGATGGCGCACACCTACAGTCCCAGCTACAGGCGTGCTGAAGCAGGAGAATCGCTTGAACCCGGGAGGTGGAGGCTGCAGTGAGCTGAGACCACACCACTGCACTCCAGCCTGGGCAACAGAGTATGAGGCTCCATCTCAAAAAAAAAAAAGTACCTACCTCAGAGTTCAAACTAGTGAATATTAGGAAGTGCTTGAGACAGTGACACCAAAGTGCACATTAAATACTCGCCAGTTTCATTATTATTAAAGAATCCATTTGAATGTCAGCTCAACACAGCCTCCTATACCAAGGCATTGTGAATTGCATCTCCCCCGTTTCTCCAGGCTTTTCCAAGAATCAGGGACACTGTAGCCTGTTGGTCTCAGAGTATGACAGACACGGAGGAGGCACATGTTTAGCTAATACTTAAACAGAGACCCTGAGCGCACATACACCCGCGCACACATGCCCGGAGCTTCACCTTCTCTGTCATTCTGCAGTGACCAGGAGAGCAAGAGCTCCCACCTCCCTTCAAAATACTGTGCCCATCCCGGGCACTAAGGCCTCTTTAAAGCACGGCACATCCACGAGGGAGGGTCACAGCCACATACACTCCACCCAGCAGGTGGACAGCGTGAGCATGTGGACCAAAGCAGGGACAAGGTGCCCCGGCCAGCCCCAACGCCCTCCGCCGCTGACAGGGACAGAAGCCCTCTCCAACTGCGTGTGCTGCAGAGGCCATGTGTAGCCTCCAGTGGCGTTCTATTCCACGCCAGTGCCTGGGCCAGTCAGCACCAGTGCGGAAGACAGTGAGCTGGCTCCGGACAACAGGCATGGAGGAAAGTTCCCACATTCACATTCCTGATACGTGGACAAGGTGAGGCGCCGCAATCGCTCTGGCAGCATTTTAAAGATGGAGAAGTAGCAGACACCCACGCGTGAAGGCCGGAGAGCCCCAACTGTGGTGGAAACGGCCCCAGAATGGTAGGGCCAAGCCTAGCTCCAGACACCGCAGAGCCCTGGAGAAGCCAAGCCCGAGGGAGGAAGCCCGAGGGAGGAGCGCCTGTCCCCAGGGGCCAGGCCCGGTGCACTGCTGCAGCTGATGCTCCCCTCGGTGCAGCCCCACCCTCTGCCTTGCTGAGTTCCCAGCTGCGAGGGCCTCCGGTGCAAGGGAGAGGCAGGTCTCTATCTCATGGAGCTATCAGATGAGACATCGCGATCGGAGTCCTCAGCCTCGCTTGGCGGCGGCGGCGGGTCGCTAAGCGGGACCGCAGCGAAAGCAGGAGACTTTCTAGAAAAAAACACCAGTCGTCAACCTTGGGGCAGGCCGGAATCCTGAAGACGGCACTCCTCTTCCTGCCGCCTCATCCTCTGGCAGCAGGTGAGCAGTACCGGAAGCGAGGGCGGGGCCGCGGGATGGCGAGCGAGCGGCAGGGACTGAACTCTCTCCAACCCCACCCTGACAGGGAAATGGGCCCCGCCTGTGTCTTGGGAACTGAGGCTGAGGTCAGGCACGATGGCTCACGCCTGTAATTCCAGCACTTTGGGAGGCCAAGGCGGGTGGATCACGACGTCAGGAGTTCAAGGCGAGCCTGGCCAACATGGTGAAACCCCATTTCTACTAAATATGCAGAAATTAGCCAGGTGTGGTGGTAGGCGCCTGTAATCCCAGCTACTTGGGAGCATGAGGCAAGATAATCCCTTGAACCCAGGAGGCAGAGGTTGTAGTGAGCCAGAAAAAAAAAAAAAGAACGAACGAACTAGCTGAAGTCACAGGAGAGGAGAGAAGCTGCCCAGCCTTCAGCACCCTGACTCTAGGGTGTTGGCTTTATGTCTATCTGCAGTATTTTTGTGATTTTTAAAAATTCACTTTCTTCTTGCGGTGTAACTTACACAGGGTCAAATGCATAAATCATGGCCCTGACGTTAGATAAAAATCTGCGCCCACAACCCTTCTGTTCCTTGCCAGTTTTTAAACTGCCTCTAACCGGGGGAACTACCAGAGCTGCTGGCCTTGGGAGGTTTCAGTCCTCCTGCCATGAATGGACACAGCATCTTCCAACTGCCAAGGGAGAGAGCTGTGGGTCTGGAACAGCCACACCAGGTGACTCCCAAAGGGCAGCCCCACAGCAAGATGTGACCCAGTCACTGCCTGAGGGTCTTTGGGGCCGTGTTCCAACCTTTCTCCCCGCTGCGTCCCCCCGGAAGGCCCCATGCCCAGGGGAGGCGCCTACCGGTCTCCAGACTGGGTGATGAGCCGGCGGCAGGTCTCCATCTGCACGTCCAGGCCGCGCTTCATGCTACACATCTCCATGTACTCATGCAGGTGCCGGTTCATGTCGTTCTTGGCTGTGGCCAGCTCCAGCTGTGGTGGGGCAGGCAGGGCCATCAGGGTTAGCAGGTGGGGTTCACAGCGCCTCTGTTCCCCGTGCCAGGAGGCTAACAGGCCAAGAGCAGTGGCTGGGCTGGGGGCCCAGGCAGCCATTACTGAAGGCTCAGATTTTAAAATAAATCAGACCAAGGCAGAAGGCACCCAATATGCTATCATTTCCTCTGGTTTTCCTGGAAATCTTTGCCTGTGGAGGAATGCAAAGGTACTGCGGCAGGCTGTGTGCTTTTAAGACTGGTAAGAGTGGTGAGGAAAGTCAGTGTGGGCGGAATGGAGCAGATCCACAGGCTCCCAGGGCCACACGGGTTCCCGCCGGGCCTGGCTCATCCCTCATCCCCTGCACTGTGAGCTCCTGTAAGGGTTAGCAACGGGTCTTCCTCATCCTGGCAGACCCAGACCTCGAAGGGAATTAACTCACTCCGTGACGTGCCCACGAGACCGCGGCATACAAGAAGCCTGGCTCACTGATGAAAGGGGCCCAATCCTCTTACCATTTTCTCCTTATCACTTTATTTTCTCACCTAAAAGCCATTCTGAGACACTACAAGGAAGACTCCCATATTGGAGGTGCCATTGATTCTGAGACATGTCCTGACTTCAGAAATGTTACACGTGGAAAACATGGGGCTCAGAATCAAAGAAATCCAGTCTCCCTCCCAGGGCCCATTCTTCAGCCCAGACTCTGAGGCAGGCAGAGAGGCAGGGCCCAGGCAGCACAAACTCTGTGCCAGGGACAGCCGACTGCCTCTCTTTGTTTTGGGTACAAAGGGCAGGGGCCACAAGGGGAGGCAAAATGGAACTCCCTGGAGATGACGTTCGTGACTGCCTGAGTGAAGAGAATGGGGAAGATACCAGCTGTGATAATCTGGATTGGACAGAGAGGGTGGGAACTTAGAGAAAGATGGAAACAGGTTACAGGGCCAGACAACAGAGATGATCAGGACAGTGACATCTGGGGTGAGATGGTGGCTGGCTGGGTGAGAAGCCCCAGTGGGGACAGCTTCAGTGGTAGCCTTGGCTCCACAGCTGGAGCCCCACAGTAGTGGGAGGAACAGGACACGGTGACTGTTCAACCCAGGGAGAAAATACAGAGCCACCAGTCCTTGTTCAGATCAGCTGCCTACACGCCAATTTCTCCACCTTGGAAAAGCTGGAGTGCAGGGGGCTGGGTTCTGGAACCATCACTCAGGGAGACTGGGAAGAAGGAAATGAACCAAATGTATTCTACTGAAATACAAGGCTAGTACTGCCACCAGTAGTCTCTGCATATGTCTATGTCCCCACTTAATTCACAAATTTACAGCAGGAACAAGGTCAGGAGGTGAACGTGCAAGTCAGGAGATGTCCTTGACAAGCTACCTTGAAAACTGCAGGCTCCCTGTGTGACCAGACTTGGGGGTGAGAGGGGAGGAGATGGAGAGAGGTGAGGAGCAGTGGGGAAGAACTGCCTCCCACCCACCACTCCGGGCCTTGGCTTTGCCAGAGGAACTGGTCCTTGCTCCATCTTAGTGACCCTGAGAGATCAAAGGTCACAAAGATAAAGGCACCTTGGGTACTCCTGAGGTCAGCAAGTCCTCCTAACAGTTCCCCTAATGCAGAAGTCCCCACACCCCAGGCCACGGACCAGTACCTGTCTGTGGCCTGTTAGGAACCAGGCCGAACAGCAGGAGGTGAGCAGTGGGCAAGTGAGTGAAGGTTCATCTGTATTTGCAGCCGCTCCCCATCACTGGCATACGGCCCGAGCTCCACCTCCTGTCAGATCCGCGGCAGCATTAGATTCTCACAGCAGCGTGAACCCTACTGTGAACTGCGCATGCGAGGGATCTAGGTTATGTGCTCCTTACGAGATTCTAATGCCTGATGATCTGTCACTGTCTCCCATCAGCCCCCGATGGGACTGTCTAGTTGCAAGAAAACAAGCTCAGGGCTCCCACTGATTCTACATTATGGTGAGTTATATAATTATTTCATTATATATTAAATGTAATAAAAATAGAAATAAAGTGCACAGGCTGGGCATGGTGGCTTACGCCTGTAATCCCAGCACTTTGGGAGGCTGAGGCGGGTGGATCACCTGAGGTAGGGAGTTCAAGACCAGCCTGACCAACATGGAGAAACCCCCATCTCTACTAAAAATACAAAATTAGCCAGGCGTGGTGGCACATGCCTGTAATCCCAGCTACTTGGGAGGCTGAGGCAGGAGAATCGCTTGAGCCCGGAAGGCAGAGGTTGCAGTGAGCCAAGATTGTGCCACTGCACTCCAGCTTGGGCAACAAGAGCGAAACTCTGTCTCAAAAAAAATAAAATAAAATAATTTTTAAAAATAGTAACAAAGTACACAATAAATGTAACGTGCTTGAATCATCCCAAAACCATTCCCCCCCGGGTGAGTGGAAAAACTGTCTTCCACAAAACCAGTCCCTGGTACCGGAAAGGCTGGGGACTGCTGCCTAAAGTCATTGTACTGGGAGACAGGAGGAGTCATGATTTGAAAATACCCTTTTTTTTTCTTTTTTGAGACGGAGTCTAGCTCTGTTGCACAGCCTGTAGCACAGTGGCACAATCTCAGTTCACTGCAGCCTCCACCTCCCAGATTCCAGCAATTCTCCTGCCTCAGCCTCCCAAGTAGCTGGGATTACAGATGCCCACCACAATGCCTGGCTGATTTTTGCATTTTTCGTAGAGACGGGGTTTCACATGTTGGTGGCCAGGCTGGTCTCGAACTCCTGACCTCAAGTGATCTGCCTGCGTTGGCCTCCCAAAGTGCTGGGATTACATGCAAGAGCCACCGCGCCCAGCCAAAAATAGCTTAAAAGGCATTATTCCATTTAAGATACCACTTTTGTTCTTTCAGATCATGTTTTACACTGGGCACTTGAGGTCCAGGGAAGACTAGGGAGAGATGGCAGCCCGAGATCTCTTCTTCATGAAGATGGTTGCACAAAGGCCTCTACTTCGTTGAAGATGCAGTGAAAATACAGACCTTAAACCCACCATCCAAAAGAGGGAGGCAAGAATCAGGTAAGCAGGAGGGAGGAAACAGCGAGCCAGGGTAGACAGAAGGGTGGGGACGACTGGTTTCCCTTGCCATGTCTTTAGCTAGCAGCACAAATCCACGAAATCTCATCTACCTGGCCAAGAAAACCGGGTTTGATGAAGAAGCAGGACAGTTTGATGTGTGTTGGGAGAATGAGTATATAGGAAAATAATTTCTCGACTTCTTTCTCAAACACATCCAATGTGAGAGCAATAAAAATAAAGTCACTCCCTCCTTATCCACTGGTTTCACTTTCCACGGCTTCAGGTACCCAAGGTGAACCTTGATCTGAAAATATTAAATGAAAGATTCCAGGCCAGGTGCAGTGGCTCACGCCTATAATCCCAGCACTTTGGGAGGACGAGGCGGGCGGATCATGAGGTCAGGAGATCGAGACCATCCTGGTTAACATGGTGAAACCCCGTCTCTACTAAAACATACAAAAAATTAGCCAGGCGTGGTGGTGGGCACCTGTAGTCCCAGCTACTCGGGAGGCTGAGGCAGGAGAATGGCATGAACCCGGGAGGCAGAGCTTGCAGTGAGCCAAGATAGCGCCACTGCACTCCGGCCTGGGCGACAGAGCGAGACTCCATCTCAAAAAAAAAAAAAAAGATTCCAGAAATAAACAATTCCTAAGTTTTAAATTGCACACTGTTCTGAGTGACCTGATAAAATCTCACACAATCGGCCGGGCGTGGTGGCTCAAGCCTGTAATCCCAGCACTTTGGGAGGCCAAGGTGGGCGGATCATGAGATCAGGAGATCGAGACCATTCTGGCTAACACTGTGAAACCCCATCTCTACGAAAAATACAAAAAAAATTAGCCGGGCATGGTGACGGGCGCCTGTAGACCCAGCTACTCGGAAGGCTGAGGCAGGAGAATGGGGTGAACTCGGGAGGTGGAGCTTGCAGTGAGCCGAGATCGTGCCACTGCACTCCAGCCTGGGCGACACAGAGCGAGACTCCATCTTGGGGGAAAAAAAAATCTCACTCTATCCAGACCGGGACATGAACCCTCCCTCTGTCCCAAGGATCCACACTGTCTGCACTGCCTGCCCATTAGTTACTTGGTAGCCATCTCAGTGATCAGATTGACTGTCATGGTATCGCAGGGCCTGTGTTCAAGGAACCCTTACTTTTACTACATAATGGCCCCAAAGCACAAGAGTAGTGATGCTGGCAATTTGGATATGTCAAAGAGAAGCCAAAATGTGCTCCCTTTAAGTAAAAAGGTAAAAGTTTTCAACTTAATAAGAAAAAGAATCCGATACTGAGGTCACTAAGGTCTATAGTAAGAATCTTCTATCCGTGAAATTGTAAAGAAGGAAAAAGAAGTTTGTGCCAGTTTTGCTGTCACACCTCGAACTGCAAAAGGTACTGCCACACCGCATGCTAAGTCTTAGTTAAGAGAGAAAAAGCATTGAATGCGTGGGTGGAAGACATGAACAGAAACATGTTCCGGTTGACAGCACCTGGACCCAGGCTATCAGGGGGTCAGTGCTATCTTTGGTTTCAGGCATCGACTGTGGGTCCTGGAACACATGCCCTGCAGGTAAGAGGGCACTACTGTATGAATCTCCCACATGGGCTTGAAGAGAGGCTGAGAGTCAGAGAAGGCTCCATGCCTCTCCTCAAGTCAGAGCGTCGGGAAAGCACCATCTCACCAGGCCAGGAGAGCTCACAGGGGTCCCGTCCATCCCTCCTCCCACAGCAACCTCCATTCTGTGGTTCCACAAATCCTTCCTTTTTTCTTTTTTCTTTTTTTTGAGACAGAGTCTCGCTCTGTCACCCAGCTGGAGAGCAGTGGCACAATCTCGGCTCACTGCAAACTCTGCCTCCCGGGTTCATGTCATTCTCCTGCCTCAGCCTCCCGAGTAGCGAGTAGCTAGGGCTACAGGCGTCCGCCACCACGCCCGGCTAATTTTTTTTGTATTTTTCGTAGAGACAGGATTTCACCGTGTTAGCCAGGATGGTCTCGATCTCCTGACCTCGTGATCCGCCCACCTTGGCCTCCCAAAGTGCTGCGATTACAGGCGTGAGCCACCGCGCCCGGCCTCCACAAATCCTTCTTGCAGGTCCTAAAGCCTAGAGTTTGAGTTAAAGCACCAGCTCCACTTGCCTCTAGGCACCTCTAGAAGGTACTTCAAGGCTTGGGAAAAAGCATGGAGACTTCTGTGATCTCAACGGCTGAGCGGAAGAAACAGGAAAGTCCCGGTCCGTCTCAGTGCTATGGCACTGATAGTGTTAATAATGAAATGGTCCCCACTATGCTACACTCGCTATGAGCCAGACACTGCCCTAAGCCCCATATGTGCATTATTTCATCCGGTCTTCTAAACAACCCTATAGATGAGGCACTATTAAATTCCTCATTTTACAAATAAAAAGGCCAGGCGCAGTGGCTCATGCCTGTAATCCCAACACTTTGGGAGGCCGAGTTAGGAGGACTGCTTGAACCCAGAAGTTTGAGGCCAGCCTGGAAAGCATAGTGAGACCCTGTCTCTGTAAAAAATCAAAAAATTAGCCGGGCGTGGTAGCACACGCCTGTGGTCCCAGCTACTTGGGAGGCTGAGGTAGAAGGATTGCTTGGATCCAGAAGATCAAGGCTGCAGTGAGCCTGGAGTGACAGAGCAAGACCCTGTCTCAAAAAAAAAAAAAAAAAAGAAAGAAAGAAAGAAAGAAAGAAAGAAAAAGAAACAGGTACAAGACAGGACACATGGCTCGTGCCTTTAATTCTAGCACTTTGGGAGGCCGAGGCAGGAGGATCACTTGAGCCCAAGAGTTTAAGACCTGCCTGGGAAACACAGGGAGACCCCATCTCTACAAAAAATAAAAAATAAAAATTAGCTGGGTGTGGTGGCGCACACCTGTGGTCCCAGCTACCCAGAAGGCTGGGGTGGGAGGATCACTCCAGCCTAGGCAACAGAGTGAAACAGAGTGAGACCTTGTCTCAAAAAAGAAAGGACAGAAAGACAAGCGAGGGAGGGAGGGAGAGAGGGAGAGAGGGAAAGAGAGAGAGAGAGAGAGAAAAAGGGAGGAAGGGAGGGAGGGAGGGAGGGAGGAAGGAAGGGGCTCAGAGGGAACTAACTTGTTACACGTTCAGAGTGGTTGTAAGTAACAGAGCTGAGATTTGAACCAACATCTCTCTGCTTCTAGAGCCTGAGGTCTTCAGAGCCCACCAGAAGGACTATAGCTTGGTCTCTAGGGTCCTGCAGGAGGGATGAGGCCACTGCACCTGCAGCCCCACTCAGAACCCTCTGGGACACTGTGCCCCTGGCTCCTGCCCTTACCTCTATCTGGTCAATGGTCTCCTGATACTCCTTCTCCCGGGTTTTGAACAGGGACTCCGTATCTTTAATCACCTTCTCCAGGCTATCTTCCTGCTGCTGGAGTAGAAAGGGAAGCAGGGGAGGCCAGCCAGGGAGGGATGGGATAGGGCGCATTCCAAGGGCCAAGTCAGGGAGAGAGAGAGAGAGAGGAAGTCCGGTTAAAGAAACTGGAGAAAGAAAAGCAAAAGGATAAAGGAAGAGGGGAGACGCAGGTAGAGGATGACGGCCACATGGGGGGACAGAGCGAGGAGAGGAGCGGGGGGGTGGGCGTCAGGCTGGAGAGGCAGAGCCAGAGGGCCCTGAGGCCGGGAGCAGAGGTTACCTCTCCCTGGGCCTCTGCAGCTGCCATGGCATAGCCTGAGAAATCCTCCCAAAGCAGCAGGGTCTCCTCAGTCTCCTCCCAAGTCAGGCTGTCACAGTCGTCCTCAAAATCATACTCCCTCCTAGAGACAGGGAACCCGGGTGTCAGGGCGGGCGGGGCCTCGTCCTGGCGGGGGACTGGGGAGCTCCGGCCTCCTGGGCTGCTGTGGCATCGGTGCTACGGGAGCACGGCCTGCGGACTCACAGCTGGTTGAGCATGCGCTGCATCTCCTCGTTGATGCTGAGGGCTGTGCTCTCCTCCTCATCCCCATCGGGCTGGCGGGGCCCCTCACTCTCCGACAGGGAGGTGTCCTCCTCGACGGCAGCCTTGCGCTCCCGCTTCCGCCCCCCCATGGATGGGACCTTAATGGGAGACAAGTGCAGAGACTACAGAGACGAGGCCGGGTGCATGAGGAGAAAGGGCGGGAGCGGGAGGCCGGGCAGAGAGGGCGGGAATGGGGAAGAAGCGTGAACCAGCAGGAAGGGTGGGGCAGACAGAGAGAAAAGTCACAGTTACAATGACAGGAACAGAAACACAGGACAGTCACCAAGGGCCAGGCACACAGACACACAGCAGAGGCCAGGGCTGCAGACTGAGAAGGCAGAACAAGAAGAAATCGAGAAAGAGAGAGTCAGACAAGGGAGGAAGGGCTCGCTGGGGCCGCAGTCAGATGTGCATGATGGCTCAAGAGGAAATTTATTTTCTACAAAAAGTCTTTCTGATTAAATGACTCAACTAAAAAAAAAGCTTTAGGTTGCAAGGAGGATGAGGGTGCAATGTGTACAAAGGAGAACCTGAATCACATCCAGATCTGGAAAGCCAGGGGAGAAGGGAGAGAAAGAAATGCAGTCAAGAGAACAAGAGATAGAGAGAAAAAGGGGGAAGAGCAAGGAAAAGAGAAAGGGCAGAAAAAAATCAGTGCTCAAGAGCCCAGCGGGCCCAAACTGAGGGCCAGGAGGCCTAGGCAGCTTAGAACTGGGACTGGGACATTAATAAGCTTGCATGAGATCAAACTAACCAGCTTCTTCTGTGGAGAAGGCAAGAGAGAAGATAAGAGGAAGAGAGGAGAGGAAGCAGACAGAGGAGAGAGAGGGGGAAGGGAGAGACGGCGTTAGAGACCGCTTCCACAATGCCCCTCCTGACGCTGCTCCTTACCCCCCAGCCTAGCCCCGTGAGGCCCCCAGGTGCCAGGTAAGGCTCCCCAAGCAGGAGGCAGGGCCTGCGTTCCAGGCCAGCCGCCAAGGAAGCATCTACCTGCCCCACCCACCCCTGAGAGCAGAGGGCAGCTCCGTCCTCACCTGGAACATCTGGATCATGTCCTCGCAGTTGCGCTGCTGAGCCACGTCGCAGAGCTTGGCAGTGATGTCGATGCGGCGGCAGATGTCCATATCCACCTTCATGGCTTTCTCCTGGATCTTGGTGTCCAGCTCCGTCAGGTTCTGTCCAGGGAGCCCAGGGAACAGTGAGGAGGCGGCCAGTTCTCCAGACAAGGACGAATGAGGCCTGGCAAGGTCCTCACCCTTCCCACCACATTGCACCGGTGCCTTTTCTGTGGAGTCTCCCTCAGCTGAGTGCACCCCTCTTCCTGGGGAGCGGGGCCCCCCCCACAGCACTGTGTGCATATACTGGGCAACGGGCAACTCGGGCCGCTGCTGCCTGGCCAAACGGAAGCCCTGAAGAGCATGGCCAGGGCCCGGGACATACAGGGGCTCACTGGAACCATTAGCGGTCCTCATCCTCCTGGAACTTACATCCCCAGAGAGAAAGAGACTCCTGGGAATTGTAAGAGTGGAGAAAGGACTATACTAATCGCAACAGCTCACACACTCTTCCAGCTAACACTGCGTGCCGGGCACCGTCCTGAGTACATGATCACCTCCACGATACTCCTGCAGAGTGCACGCCTTTATTTCCCCATGCCAAAGATGACGCCTCAGAGGCTGAGGAATCGGCCCAGGGCCCCGGTGCCAGCTGCAGAGCCTCCACCCCGGAAGCCGCTCACTAACTGCTCTGTAACCCTAGGCCCTCAGAAGCTCGCCACCTCTGTGACGCAACACCAAGACTTTTGTTCCTTCTCTTTCTCTGGAGTTAGGGGTGGCTGGGGGAAAAGGGAAGGAGAGCAAAAAGAAGGGGAGGAGCTGTGGATGGGACACCAACAGGCCAACACTAGAAGGGCCTGCTCCTCTGGCCTCAGAAGCCTCACTTCGACCCTCGGGGAAGCCTGGGGCTGCACTCACGTTACTCATGAGCCCCTTGAAGACCACCAGCTCAGCCTTCAACTGCTCCACCTTCAGTGCCAGCTCCTCCTGGCAGGCATCAGCCTCCTGGGCTTCCTGCAGTTGGGAGAAACCCTGATGTTAGTGGCACTGCCGAGGTGGAAGGAAGATAAAGATGACAAGGAGGGACAGGACATGGCAGCAGGGTCATGGGCAGACAGGGGCACCCAGTGAAGCACCAGCAGCAAGTGGGGTGCCACCCTCACCTCCTGGAGCTCATTTACACGGTCTTGCAGCTGGATCCGCACCGTGTACTCCTCTTCCCACCTGACAGACATGGGAAGGGCAGAGAGAGCTTAGCTACAGAGTCCTTCCCTGCCCCCATGGCTCCCTGTCCCCACCTCTCTGGCTCAGGCCTCAGACCCCAGTTCTGGTTCCCTGGATGGGGAGAAGCAGGGCACGGGAATGCCTGGCCAGCCAGCTGGTGACCAACTGCAGCTGTCACGTGGCTCTGTGCTTCCTGACGGGCGTCCAGCTCGCCAGCTGCCTTCCCGGAACCTCCGGGCCACACACCAGGAGCTCTGTTTGGGCAACTGCTGAGGCTCCAGTCCTCTGCGGCGCCCATCCCCGCTCAGGCCCCAGCTCAGCCAGCTGTCTGGCTGGCCTCATCGCCCACCGCCTGCCCACACCAGACCACCAGGTCCACCCGGCCCAGTCTCCCACCTTCAGTCGCACAGATCCAGGCTCCCGCCTCCTGCCCGCACCAGAACAGAGCTCGTCGAGCCCGCTGCCCTGCCTCTTGTGGTATCATTTAACCCTGTAAAAGCATCTGCAGGACACATACTGTATCAACAGAGTGGGTCAAGAGCCTGGTAGGAGACACTCAAAGTCCTTCCCCACAAGCTCCAGAAACTGCCCACCCAGAGCCTCCTCTAAGTGAGTCACAGAGAGGCGGCCAGGCTGGCTCAGAGGCCAGAAGTCCTACAGCAGCATGACAGCAGTGGACACACGAGCCTGGGGTTACTAGCGCTCCAACCCAGAGGGAAAGAGAAAGCAGAGTATGTAAAGGGGCCCGGTGAGTACGGCGGATGAGAACTAGAAGCAGCCTCTTGCGGGGCCCAGAGTCCAGAGATGAAGGCTGCAGGTGGGCTGGACGACACTCTGGGCCACAGGGCAGGGTCCTAGGTAGGGCATGCTTCCCAGAGCCAGCTTTGTCATGTCTCATCAGCCATGGGAGGTGGCGCATATTCCATTCCATCACAGAGATGGAAGCCAGGGCAATGTGCTGCTTAGGACCTGCCCGGCGTTTCAGGGCCCCGCAGTCTAGCTGGCGTAGCAGCACATCTCGCTTAGGACCTGCCCGGCGTTTCAGGGCCCCGCAATCTAGCTGGCGTAGCAGCACATCTCAGACCCTGTTCCTGTGAGCTCATCCCTTCTGCCAGCCTGAGAAAGGAGGGGAACTGCACCAAGAGAGAAACTTCAACACAAGAAAGGTGGTTAGGAAGGGGCCAAGAAGACAGCAAGAAAAATGAAAATCTGAGTGGGCAGCCTCTGAAGCCTTGGCTTAAGCCCTTTCTTCCCCTTCCCTCCATCTTCCTTCCTATGTCAGCCTCTGGGTCCCATTCTCCTCACTCACAGCCGCACTGCAGTATTCCTAATAATAACTCCTCTACATCACCTCGGCTGCCCCTCCCTGCTGGGCAGAGCAGGAGGAGGCAGCCAGCCCAGCCACCACCCTGCCAGCTCCCCACACAGCCAGGCTCCCCACACAGCCCAGCTCCCAGCCTTCCTGGCTCCCAGCCCCCTTCCCTGTGTGTCCCACAGGTGCTTCTCCCCTCCCCCCTGGCATTCTCATGCACACAGTCAGGCCACTAAGGGCCATAGTTGCATCAGGTTACATGTTTTCTTAGCTAAGCCCCTTATCTTTTCTGGGTCTTGGTTTCTTCATCTACGATGTGAAGGCATGAACTGTGGTGCCCTCATGCCCCTGGAGCCCACGAGTCCCTCGAGGAAGACAGTAAACCTGTCAAGGGCATGCTAACTCTGGACAAGATGTGTGAGGGAGGGCAGGAGGGACTATCTGACAGTGAGCTCAACAAAGCCTGGAAGAAACTTAAGGAAGGCGGTTAGCTAAAGGTTAAGCTTAAGGAAATCTTACAGGGTAAAAAATCTAAAAATGAATCACCTGGAAATCCACTACAATTCTATTGTTCTTTAGCCAGATTTCACACAAACAGGTTCATTTTCACCTCCATTTCCATCTGGTCTCACTTACAAGGTTCTCTTAACATGGGCAGAATCTGAGAGCGATTTCCATGCGTTCTGCATGAACCAAACGCCACTCTTAGAAAAAACTCTATCCCTGGGTTGAAGAGAGAAAGCAGGGACCAATCCTAGGTTGGAAAAATGGGGGGCTCAAAAAAAGGTCACACCCAAGGCAGGGGAGCTGAAAATAGAACCCAGGAGGCCTTCAGCTACCTCCCAGTTTAGCGCTCAAGCCATCCCAGGCCTTCTAGGCAGAAAACAGGAGTTACAGTGTTGCTATAAAGAGACCAGAATGAGGGCAAGGGATCTGGGGTGGAAGAAGAGTCACTGCCAGTATCACGTACCATCCAAGTCCAGCTACGGCCTTCTACACAGCAGTGTGCTGCAGAGCTATGAGCTAATCAGTCCCCAAGGAATAACTCTTTCCTGCCCTGGACAGCTGGACCAAGGACAAACGCTCCTTCAGTTAAAAAAAAAAAAGAAAAAGAAAAAAGCTCCTGAGAACAGCAGTTGTTCCTGTGGTTATGGATGTATTCCAGAACTGTGCCTGTTCCACTGCTGAGTGTGTTAGTTAACTCCTGCACGGGCAGAGCAGGCTGGTTCGGGTGCCAGAATGCCTTCAGGACAACGGAAACTCCCAAGGACACGTAACATGGACCACAACTAAGGAAGCCAGCACAAGGACAGGACTCAAGCTCAGAAAGCCTGCTGATCTCTGATCTGGTAAACTCCAGCAGGGTGGAGATCCCTGAAGGTCGCCCCCACACCCAGCGGTCATTTCCTAGAACATTCGGCCAATCCTCACCCAGTGCTGAATCTCGGCTACACTGGGCTGCATAGGTAGTTCCCGGGCCCGCCCACAAGGGGTCACAATAGCTGAGATGAGAGGGGAGACCGCCAAACCAAAGTCTTCTCTGACTGTCAGTCACCGCCTTCCTCCTCAAGGCATGGGTTGGAGTCTGCAAGACACTACCTCTGTTCTCACACCTGTCCTATCGACTTGGTTATCAGCCATCTAAGGAATCCACTTGGTATACAGCCAGCACTCAGCCAGCACTCCTGGCATCACATCCCTTCCCCTTGCCCCTTGGGACCGGGCTCCTCTCAGACAGCCAAATCTTCATCCACAGAATGCACTGGGCCCGCCCCGCGGCCTCGCAGTCCTAGGGAGTGTCCATATCCCAGCTTCTCCCCGCTCAGTCCCCTGCTGGCTCTCCACTCTCCCTCCACCGCTGGCATTTTATACTGCCAAGAGATTCCCCCATCAGCCCTGCTCTCCACCCTCACCCTAGGGAATTCCCTTCACTCTTTCTTTTCCCACTTTGTTGACCTACTCAAGCAATGAGGTCCCGGAGCTTTTCCTATGAAACCACAGCAGGTACCTGGTTTCCATCAGTATTCTTTGAGAAACCTTGGGCTGTGAAAGAATCACCCGTTGCAAGGTACAGCCCCTTCCTTACCACCCCCTTCCAATTTCACTCAATTTACTCTCCCAAATTGACGCTATATCCTTGCCTCCTACTTTTCAAGTTTATATCCCTAAACTGCCCCAGGGCTGAGACCGGTAGGGCTCAGACCCAGTCCCTTTCACACCCACAAAGCCCGCAGTTAAGCCTGGATGCAGAGACAAGCCGGAAAAGTAGGAATTCCCCAGTGTTCCGCTCCCAGCGTCCTTCTTCCTGTCACGAGTGGGGCTTCTGCATTCTCTGCAGATTCTAGTCTCCCTGCGTCCAATTCCTTCCAAGCTCCTCATTATACAGCACAAACTTTCCTCTCATTCTTTTCACCCCTGATTCTTCGGAACCCACACCGACTCCCGGCCCGTTGTGAGGGGCATGACACAGAGAGCCCTGTCCCCTCTTCCCAATCCCTACCTCCGCTTGTACTCGTCCCGCTCCCGCTTCACTTTGGCCAGCACGTTGTAGAGCGCGCGGATCTCAGGCGTGATGGTGTCGATTTGGACGCCCACCCCATCCGGGTGCACCCACGACAAGCCAGGCCCTTGCACCAGAGTGGGCTCCAGTCCCGGCCCGAGCCGGCGGGCGTGCGAGAACGACCAGATGGTGCCGGGCATGAAGCGGGCAGACGAGGAGTAGGCGGTGGAGGTGGAGGTGGAAGACGACGAGAGGCTGGCCGCGGAGGGCGCGAGGGGGCCGGCCGGAGAGCGCGCGGGCGAGCCCAGCACCCGCGCCGACGGGCTGCAGACAGCGGCCGGCCGGGCGCCCAGCGGCAGCCCCAGGGGCCGGATGGGGCTGACGAAGCCGGTCTGCACGGCCTGGTCGCGACGACCCAGGCCCCGCCGGCCCTGCTTACCCTCCTCCAGCGCTTGCTGCAGCTGCTTCTCCAACAGCCGGTTCCGGCGCTCCAGCTCATGCACCTTGGCCAGGAAGCAGCGGAACCGGAGGTTCAGGGTCTTGAGCACGTTGATGTTGGAGCCCAGGTCATTGCGGAGGGCCATGGCGGCAGGCGGGGCCGGCCCCGGCCCGGGGGGCGAGTAGGCAGCAGGGCCGGCCGGCGAGAGAGGCGCCGGGGGTAAGTCTCCTCCCCCGGCGAAGTGGTCGCCTCCCAGTGAGTCCCCCAGCGGCCCGGCCAGGCCCTGCTGCTCCTGCTGTAGGAGGAAGAGGTTGGGGCCGAATAACGGATTCATGGCTGCGCCTTCTGCTGGGAGATGCAGACCAGTGCAAGAGCAGGGATGGAGGGCGAGCGAGAAGAGCCAATGCGGCGCCGGCGGGACAGGGCCGACCAATCAGGAGGCTCGGCGGCAGGGCAGAGGTCAGGGGGCGGGCCGAGGGGGGAAGCCAATGACAGGCTCCAATTGGAGGCCGGACCCTGGACCTTTCCGGATCTGAAGCCGAGCCCAGGGATGAGGGGCCCACCGCCTGGAATCCAGCTGGGGTGGCGTAAAGCCCAGGCCCTCCAGTACCCCATGGGTTCTGGTGGCAAGCCCATCTCCCCTACGCTACTTTTTTTCTGAGACCGAGTCTCACTGTCGCTCAAACTGGAGTGCAGTAGCGTGATTTCGGCTCACTGCAACCTCAGCCTCCCAGGTTCAAGCGATTCTCCTGCCGCAGTCTCCCGAGTAGTTAGGATTACAGGTGCCCGCCACCATGCCCGGCTAATTTTTTGTATTTTTAGTGGAGACGAGGTTTCACCATGTTAGCCAGGCTGGTCTCGAACTCCTGACCACAGGTGATTCACCCACCTTGGCCTCCCAAAGTGCTGGGATTACAGGCGTTAGCCAGCATGCCCCGCCTTCCCCTACACTTCTATTGCCCTCCTCTCCCCAGAGTTCAATCACCCCTAGCTCTGACTCCAGGGCTCTCCCTTCCTGGGAAGACTCAAGGCTGCAGGAGCCTAAAACTGACCTGATTTCTCAGTAGCACCCAACCATTCCCTCTCCTCAGAAGATCCCAGTCCCACCTTCCCACCTCTACCCTTAAAGCGGCAAAGGCAGTACCCAGTTCCCTCAAAAATACTCAGCGGCCAGAGGTTGTAAAATGTGTATTAAATTTCATGGGTATGCACAGTGGAGAAGGCATCCTCATAGAGGCAAGAGTTCCAACCCGGTGACAATGGCAGTGAGCCACCCCAGTCTAGTTTTCAACCATCTAAGACAGGAGCAGCTGGCCATTGCCCCTGGACTGAGATTTCTTCCTCTTTGCTGGTGGGGGGCGGCTGGAACTGATGGGAGACACAGTCGGAGGCTGAGGCCCCTTGGGGGTGTCATTCTGTTTCTGGAAGGCAGCTTTCTTGAATGGCTGCTCTGGCAACTGCTGCTTCTCAACCCCCTTGGCCCTTCCAAGGGGGTGATGATGGTCCTTAGGTTTCAGGGTGGCCTGAGTCTTGGATGGGGATAACACAGCCAGTGTTTCTGTGTCTGTGCCCTTGGGAGGGGCATTCTGCTTGAGGAAGGCAACTTTCTTGGAGGACTGTAATTTAGGTGATCGTTGCTTTAGCTTCCCAGTCACCTTGGACTCCCTGATCCCTTCGGCTTTTCCAGCCGGCTGACTGCTATCCTGGAACCTGGAGGAAGCTTGGGTCTTTCTGACAGAAGGTACAGTGGACAATTCTGAGTCTGCCCCTTTAGAGGTGCCATTCGGCTTCTGGAAGGAGGCCTTCTTGGGACGTTGCTGTTTCTGCAGCTGCTGCTTTGTCTTTGCAGCCCCCTTGGCCTTTTTGGCTGGCTGGCTGCTGTTCTCAGACTTGGGGATGACCTGAGGCAAGTCTACATTTGTAGGTGTGGCTGTTTCAGAATTTCCTGGGGTTAAAATTAAACAGATGGTGTCAGAAAATAGGCCTTATCACCGTATTTTATTTTATTTTATTTATTTTTTTTGAGACGGAGCCTCGCTCTGTCGCCCAGGCTGGAGTGCAGTGGCATGATCTCGGCTCACTGCAAGCTCCACCTCCCAGGCTCACACCATTCTTCTACCTCAGCCTCCGGAGTAGCTGGGATTACAGGCGCCCGCCACCACGCCCATAGAATTTTTTTTATTTTTAGTGGGGACAAGGTTTCACCGTTTTAGCCAGGATGGTCTCGATCTCCTGACCTCGTGATCCGCCCACCTCAGCCTCCCAAAGTGCTGGGATTACAGGTGTGAGCCACCGTGCCCGGCCTATCACCATATTTTAATATTCTCATATTAAAATATGAGAATTGCCATCTCTTGGGCAGGAGCTCCACACAATTAGGTCAGTGCCTAAGAGCAGATTACCGAAATTCCCATTACTTAATGTAACTTGGCCTTTACTCAAGTCCTACTTGAACCTTGTATTAAGAGATCACTGCTTATAGGCCAGGTGTGGTAGCTCACACCTGTAATTCCAGCACTTTGGGAGGCCAAGGCAAGTGGATTGCTTGAGGCTAGGAGTTCAAGACCAGCCTAGTCAACATGGTGAAATCGTCTCTACTAAAAATATAAAAATTAGCCAGGGATGGTGGTACCTGTCCACACCTGTAATCCTAGCTAGTTGGGAGTCTGAGACACAAGAATCACTTGAACCTGGAAGGTGGAGGTTGCAATGAGCTGAGACTGCACCACTGCAGTCCAGCCTGAACAATAGAGCAAGATATTGTCTCAAAAAAAAAAAAAACAAAACCTTGGGCCAAAAGATTTTTTACAGGAAGCTGCGCCCTCTTGAGGACAGGAAGTAACAAGACGCTGTAAGGAAAAAATGAATTGGTTTTGGGTATTTTTTTTTTTTTTTTTGAGACAGAGTCTTGCTCTGTCGCCCCAGCTGGAGTGCAGTGGTGTGATCTCGGCTCACTGCAACCTCTGCCTCCTGGGTTCAAGCGATTCTCCTGCCTCAGACTCCCAACAATCACAAGCATGTGCCACCATGTCCGGCTAAGTTTTGTATTTTTAGTAGAGACGGGGTTTCACCATGTTGACCAGCTGGTCGAACTCCTGACCTCGGGTGATCCACCCGCCTCAGCCTCCCTAAGTGCTGGGGTTACAGGCAGGCACGAGCCACCACGCCCGGCCTCACAGGGTCTTCTAAATGAATTTGAAGCACTAGCCTTTTATTTTGAGGCAGGGTCTCACTGTGTTGCCCAGGCTGGAGTACAGTGGTGCCATCATAGCTCACTGCAACCTCAAACTCCTGGGGCTCAAGGGATCCTCCTGCCTCAGCCTCCAGAGTAGCTGGAACTACAGACAAAGTCTCCCTTTGTTGCCCAGACAGGTCTCAAACTCGTGGTCTTAAGCGATCCTCCTACCTCAGCCTCCCAAAGTACTGGGATTTACAGGCATGAGCCACCACCATACCTGGCCTATTTATTTTTTAAATCAGAGAAGTTTTTTTCCACACGGATTATGATGAACTGCAGGATAATTAAAATATGTACTTTTTAAGTTATAGCAAATTTTACTATTTCTTTTTTTTGAGACAGAGTTTTGCTCTTGTTGCCCAGGCTGGAAAGCAATAGTATGATCTCAGCTTACTGAAACCTCCACCTCCCAGGTTCAAGCAATTCTCCTGCCTCAGCCTCCTGAGTAGCTGGGACTACAGGCATGCACCACCACACCCAACTAATTATTATATTTTTAGTAGAGACGGGGTTTCACCATGTGGAATTCCTGACCTCAGGTGAGTGCTGGGATCATACGCATGAGCCACCACGCCCAGACAAATTCTACTATTTCTGAAGTAGCTCTTCTCTCCCTCTTGCAATTAAACCCAGGGTTATATCCCAGTAAGTAGTGTTCTCAAGGCTGTTTCAGAAAACCCCACCCTTCCCTTGAGATCCAGGCCGGACTCCTCAAGATGGCTGAGAAAACAATCTGCAGTGAGTGTGACGGGCTGAGAACTGCTGACAAAGCTCTGTGGAGCTCTGTTCCAACCCAGTGCTGACAATGCTGGACCAGCAGAGGTCCAGTACCAGTAAGTCAACCCTCTGCCAAGAAGGAAAAGAAACCACAACCTTCATTTGGAATGTATTTAGTGCTGAACAACTGCAGCCACTTGGCAGAATAAAGGAAAAGGCCTCCATCCATATGAACACTTCAGCTTACTCACATGGGGTCCAGCACTCAAAAGCAATTCTAGCTGGAATGAGAGGGTTCTCTCATCCAAGCATGCAAAGGTTGGAGTAAGGGATGCATGAATCTTTCCTTTCCCTTCCCTTCTGTCACGCCATAAAGGCTCCTGAAAGGTGAAAAGAGCAAAGGTGGTGATGAAGGGTAGAAAAAGATCACTCACCTGTCTCGGACTGAGGGATAGAATTGGAGAATTTCTTGAACTTGGCAATGAAGAACCCATCCATATTGTGGGTATGAGGGTAGAAGCGTCGGGCAGAACGCAGACTGGGGTGGAAGCGCCTTTCTCGAAAGCGGGTAAAACCTTCCTGGCCAAAGTCTAGGCCTGTGGGCACCAGTCGCACATTCCTCTTTTTCAGAGCATAGTCTACCACCCACTCATTCTCTTCCACCTGGATGTGGGGGGAAGATAAACAAGGGAGGAAAAAGCAGAGCTGGAGCTGAAGGGAGCCCATAGGGGCAAAGAGCCCCCCAGCCCAGCCTCCCCTGCTCTGCCATGGCAGAGGCCTCACCATGATAGAACAGGTGCAGTAAACAAGGTAGCCTCCTGTCTTGGAGGTGGCATTGACAGAGTCAATAGCACTCAGAAGCAATTCCTTCTGGAGGTGAGCACAGCGCAGGATGTCCTTCTCATCCTGTCCCAAAAAGAGACCCAAAGGCAGCCTCAGGAGGAGAGGGGAGCCCAGAGCATGTCCCCATTTCACTTTCCAGCTCTACGAGACCCAGCCAAGGCGTCTCAGCGGCCACCACCTGACTCCTCACCTTGTTAGTCTTCACGGCTGGGTCCTTGGAGATGACCCCAGTGCCACTGCAGGGAGCATCCAGCAGCACTCGGTCAAAGCCCCCCACCACCTGGGGAGAAGATACAGATGAATCCTATGTCTCTTCCGCAACCAGCAGCGCACTATTTACTAGGGTCAAGTCTGAACACTGAGGTCAGGAAGGGAGAAGGTCAACTGCAAGAAGCCTCAGGAGACACACAGCTTGAGTCTCACCTTGGGGAACTGGCGCCCATCATAGTGACTGATAACGGTGTTGGTGACTCCCAGCCGGTGCAAGTTGCCCACAACACTCTTAAGCCGCTCAGCATTGGCGTCATTGGCAAGGATCACACCTGTATTCTTCATCAGCTGGGCTAAAGGGAGGGCAGTAACAGTGCTGATCAGCCAGTTCCACTGCCTACATACTAGCTCCCACCCTCCTGCTCAGGAATCCACAGGAGAAGTGGTATCACCTCAAGGCAACCTCACTCCCAACAAGCCTGCCTACTCTATAGGCTGATCCACTCTGCACTAGCCCCTGGTGGTCAGCAAGTCTACCAACGTGTTTTTCCCATTTTTACTGAACACCTATCTGGTCCTACATACTAAATTACTTCTTTTAAGTGATAGCAGCTTAATAAAAGTTATGGCTGCTGAGTATGTGCTGAATACCGCCAAGGACTTCTAAATGCATCATCTTAACCCTCACAATCCAAGCATACATAATCCAAGGGGAACCCCAAGCGCAATTACCATCCCATTTTACAGATGACAAAAGAGAATCCAGAGTCAGATGTGTATAAGTGGCACACCTGGCACTGGAACCCAGGCCGACTCCAGAGACTGCTCCTCACCACTCTGCTAGAGCCTGCACATTGTGTTCCGTGAGCACTAGTGAGTCAGCAACCCCATCTACTTTCAAAAGCAAGACAGCCTGATGAATCCCACCTGCCTGCCCGTCTCATACCCATGTAGCTGGTCTTTCCTCCAGGGGCACAACACATGTCCAGGATCCGCTCATGTTCCTGGGGTGCCAAGGCCATGACGGGCAGCATGCTGGAGGCTCCCTGCAGCATGTAGTGCCCAGCCAGGTACTCGGGGGTGGCACCTGTGGAGGAGGACCACCCTGTGACATGCGGTAGGGACAGGGACAGAGGTAGAAGGGCTCTTGGGTGGGGGAGACTTACCAATGGGCACAGAAGAATCATATACCACTAGTCCAGTCTTTGACCACTTGCCCAGGGGATCCAGATTAACCCCACGATTGATTAGAGCCTGAAGAGGAATGAAGATTTTTTTTTTTTTTTTTGAGACGGAGTCTCACTCTGTTGCCCAGCCTAGAGTGAGGTGGCGCAATCTTGGCTCACAGCAACCTCCACCTCCCAGATTTAAGCAATTCTTTGTTATGCCTCAGCCTCCTGAGTAGGTGGGACTACAGGCATGTACCACCATGCCTGGCTAATTTTTGTATTTTTCATAGAGATGGGGTTTCACCATGTCGGCCAGGCTGGTCTCTAGCTCCTGACCTCAGGTGATCTGCCCGCCTCGGCCTCCCAAAGTGCTAGGATTACAGGTGTGAGCCACCGCACCCAATTGGGATGAAGATTTTAATAACCTCATAGGCTACTCTACCCAGAAAACAGATGAAGACATTAAAAACATGGCCCATGGCCCCACAACTCCTAGAGTGCTTGCTCCAAATACAGTCATCATGGACTCATTGAGCAGTTTCTCTTTCCCACTCCATCCTACAGTGCCCTTTTTTCTTAACCTCAGGCTCCTAACTCAAGGTCTGAACTTCATCCCAATGGAGCAGGATGCCACCTCCTGTTACTTTATTTCCTGGAAGTGGCATCTGATTTTCTAAGAGGCTGACCCCTCCACCATACTAAAAATTTAATGATACTGGTTATAGCACATTACATTATTAGGTTTTCTTCACACCAGGAAATACACAACACATACAACCCCACAACTGACTTTAGAACAGGGGTCGTTAACCTGGGGTCCCTGAACCCTCAGAAATGAGTTTAAAATATTGACTGTGCACATGTATCTTTTTTCTGCAGTCAGGAATCATATTTCCCCAGCTCCTCAATCATCTCCCTCCATTTTCCTTGGGGGCAGCACGCTCATCCTGAAGTCTCATCATCCTAGTCACAGGGAACAGAGGTTGGAGGGATGAACTTCCATTCCTCAGAGGTCCTAGGCCCCCAGCCTGCCACAGATATCAGGCCTCTGGGTTTGCCCCTCAGGGTCATGCTTAGGTCCTAAGGCCCCACCCAGTCAGGGAAGCACAGGGCAATCTCTGGAGTTGGCAGAAATCACTTCCCTTCTGAGATGAGCAAGCCTCAAAGGCCACCCCTCACCTGGGCAAGGTCTCGGCGTCGGGTTTTCAAGGTATTGGTCCGGAGGGTGACGGGCCGAGGCACCTCATTAGCTTCTAAGAACTCCACCAGCTGCCAGGCAAGACAGCAGGGAATAAATGAGGATGGCTAAGGAGCTCAGTCAGGGGAGCGGGGCAAGGGGGCTGAACCTCTTCCTTACACAGGGTAAGGAGGTGAGAAAAGAGAGGAGGCATTCTGGCAATCCAGTACCTCAGACAGAGGGAAGAGGTCCATGAGCTTGCCAAGCAGGAAGTCTCCATAGGAGTAGTAAGTGGCCAGATCCTTCTTGAGCCGGTTCAGGTATTCAGAACGAGACCGCCCTTCCTCCCGCTGAGCCCCAAAATCACGCAGAATTCCCACGATATCCTGGATCCGCTTGTGAACTCGTTGCAGGTCTGGAGCCTGGGCATGTGGGCCTGTTAAGGAACTGTGTCATGATGTCCTAGGGCCTGGAAATCCCTCTCCCAAGCACCTTCCTCCTAACTCTTCACTCTGTCCTGCAAGGATATCCTGCTCCATCTCCCCCGCAGGGGGCAGCACAAATGGTTCCTCATCCACATTGATCTGCAGGCCCCCATCTGCCTCCTCCTCCTTTGAGGGGCCAGACTCAGGGGTCACTTCTTCCTCCTCGTCCTCCGTCTCCTCTTCACTCCACTGGACCCTAGAAACAGGTCCAAGAACAGAGTGATTCACAGACCAAAACAGACACCTCCTCCTTCCACACAGCTTCCCCACCCTAGCCGCTGCCTATGCTCCATCCCAGTAGCTTCCAAAACTCACCCAGCAGCAGCTTCCCGGACCTTCTGCTTCCGAGCAGCTCTTTCAATGGGCAGCAGCTGAAGAGACACAAGGGCTGTTTTTTTTTTTTTTTTTTTTTTTTTTTTTTTTTTTTTTTTT
>NC_037679.1:98084015-98095236 GCF_003255815.1 Theropithecus gelada | reverse complement strand
GACGGAGTCTCGCTCTGTCACCCAGGCTGGAGTGCAGTGGCCGGATCTCAGCTCACTGCAAGCTCCGCCTCCCGGGTTCACGCCATTCTCCTGCCTCAGCCTCCCGAGTAGCTGGGACTACAGGCGCCTGCCACCTCGCCCGGCTAAGTTTTTTTTGTATTTTTTAGTAGAGACGGGGTTTCACTGTGTTAGCCAGGATGGTCTCGATCTCCTGACCTCGTGATCCGCCCGTCTCGGCCTCCCAAAGTGCTGGGATTACAGGCTTGAGCCACCGCGCCCGGCCTAATTTTTGTATTTTTAGTAGAGATGGGGTTTTGCCATGTTGTCCAGGCTGGTCTCCAACTCCTGAGCTCAGGTGATCCGCTCACCTCAGCCTCCCAAGTGCCAGGATTATAGGCGTGAGCCACTGCACCCAGCCAATTTTTTAATTTTTTGTAGAGACGGTATCTCCCTGTGTTGCTCAAGCTGGTCTCCAACTCCTAGGCTCAAGCAATTCTCCTGCCTCAGCCTCCCAAAGTGCTGGGATTACAAATGTGAGCCACCATACCCACCCAAAAGGAACAAATATTTCACAGTTCTGAGATAACTGCTTTATAAAAAATGCATTTCTGTTCCCATCAGTGGAGCACACCATTGTCCACCTTCCCACATCCACACCAAGAGGGCCTTCTAGATTTTTTAAAATGCTCTATCCTACAGCTCCTTCAAACTTGTAGGTGCACTGGGAGAGGATATAAGGCAGTAGGGAAACAGTGATGGAGCACAAAAACCCCTTTCCTCTAGTCAGGCTTATCCTTGCCACTAAGAAACAATCTCAAGAATCTGGAAAGAAACTAAATAGCAAGGATCCTTCTCTGAATGCCCAGAGATGAATCTCACCTCTTCATCTTCCTCCTCATCCTCAGAGTTGGAGTCAGCTCCATAGTCATCTACCATATCAGCATCATCCTCGGAGCCCCAGAGGTCCCCCTGGTTCACCACATCATCTTCTTCAGAGTCTTCCTCCTCCTCTTCCTCATCACTGCTAGGTGCTGGGCACTTCTTGCCTTGAGCAGCATTAAATAGGGACTGGGGTCCCTTCTTACCAGTTGTCTGGACAGCTCCTGCAAAGATCCCTAAGGGTTTGACGAGTCCTGGACTAATGGCAGCCACACATTCCCGGGCCCCACACCCTGGGGAGCCTGTACTTTCTACCCCTCAGAATGTCCTCTGGCTGTTCCTTTCATTCCGGAAATGTATAGCAAGTCCTTCCCTACCCAGGACCCAGAGAACTCCTCATGTAGCATCCAGCTCTTAGTTTCACTGACCTTTTGGTAGCTTTCCAGGCAATGGTTTGGCCTCAGGGGACTTATTTGTCTTAGGGACTTCAGCAGAGCCCAGCCTCCTCTTGGCTGCCCTGAAAAGACACAAGAGATTCAAGGAGTAAAGAAATGGAAAGATATTTCCAGGCTCTGCCATTTCCACCATAGGGAAAAGTGAGAGTCCAGAATTAATTCTGTGGTCAAAGATAAGCAGTACCAATTAAGTCCTGACACCCACACTTACCTCTTTCGAGCACGACTAGACAGCCTCTTGGAATTTTCGTCACTTACTGTTTGAAAAAGAAAAACGAGGCAGAACAAGTTACAGGGGACACTGAAAATAAATGGGAATGGAAATAAACATGGTAAGAGAATTAGTACACTAATTAAAAGGAGTCCATTTAAATCTCAGCCCTGTCATTATTTAATAATTGTATATGAGTTTCTTTTTTTTTGAAATGGAGTTTCACTCTTGGTCTTCCAGGCTGGAGTGGTGCAATGGCGTGATCTCAGCTCACTGCAACCTCCGTCTCCCAGGTTCAAGCGATTCTATTGCCTCAGCCTCCCACCACCACACCCAACTAATTTTTGTATTTTTAGTAGAGACACGGTTTCACCATGTTGGCCAGGCTGGTCTTGAACACCGGACCTCAGGTGACCCACCTGCCTCGGCCTCCCAAAGTGCTGGGATTACAGACGTGAGCCACTGAGCCTGGCTATACGAGTTTCTTAACTTCTCCGCATCCATTTCCTTAATAGTGCCTCTCTCACAGGGCTCTAAGACGATGAAGTGACATAACAAGACCAACAAGTTCAACATAGTGCCCAGGACTTGCTACTATCTCAATAAACTGCATCCTTTATCCAAAGCCCAACACAAACTCCAGGTCCTGTGTTATCTCCCACCAGTCTTCCACACAGTAGACTACTACTTGGCATGGAGAAGCCGGATCCGTGCTTTTCCATTTCCATTCCTTCCAAAAAAATCAATGACTGACCCCTCCCCTTCACTACTTCCTCTTGGTACAACTTAACCCATTTTTCAAAACCCAGCTTAACATGCAGTTCTGCATGGGATCCCCCTTCCTCTGAACTCACAATGTTTTAAATCACACCTTTTCTTGCATGAATAGTTGTGTCCGTGTCCTCACATCTCTACGACCTAAACAGTTCCCTACAATCTAAACGACAGTGTTTCATTCATACCTCCTCGTAACTAATACATAGAAGATTCCACTTAAATAGAAAATGAACAAAGACTAAAAAAGAGAAGAGGTTATGATACAGAATACTGCAAAAGCTGAGGGATCAGGAGACCACAACTAATCCTTACCTGCAGGCAAGAATCTGGCGAGTTCTGTCTCGGCACCCTTCTGCTTCCGGGCCTTTCGGCCTGGCCCCCGCTTCTCCTTCTTTGTAGGGTCCAATTTGCGCCCCATGGTACTATGGCAGACAGAAATGTGAGAAGGTGGCGTCGCGCGTGCCGGAGGAAATGGCAGAACGCAGGCTTGGCGTACTATAGTGGGAAAGGGGACAAGCTCAACTCAGCACCCGCAACTCACTCAGCACCCCCGACTCACTCAGCACCCGCGACTCAAGTACCCCCGCTATCCCCCTGGAGGCCGACCGAACGCCCTCCCACCCTGAAACCCAGGTAGTGCACTCCTCTCCCCACGTCTCAGACCAGGTCAGGGCTGCCACCCTTCGTCCCCCAATTTCCTCTAGACCCACCAGAATGCGGGTTAAGGCCCGAAACTGCCCTTGGGGCCGCGCTCCACGTGCACTCCGCAGCTAGCTTTCGGCCGCCACTTGCCACAGAGTCCTTCCACGCAGGCGCAAGGGTAACGCTAGCCTCGCGGCCCCGCCTCTTCCTGTTGCGCCCAGTCAGACGCCGCACCCGGAACTTACGCTCGACCAGGGAACGCCAGCGGAGCCGGCGGCGGCGAGTAGGGGGAAATTGGAAGGAGCCGCGCAGCTTACACCCGCGGCGGGTGGAGGGAGCACTGTGACGAGAAACCGCTGAGCGTGACCGCCCTTCCCTCAAGGAGTTGGCTTTTAGCCTCACGGCCGGTTTCTGTTGGAAAAGCTGGTGCGTGAAAGCCGCACCCTCTCCTCGAACCAGGGCCCGACAGCGGGGCCCTCTCTCTGGCATCCACTGCCCTAGTCGAGCCTCGAGATAACGGAATTCCAGGCTGGGCACCGTGGCTCACGCCTGTAATCCCAGCACTTTGGGGGGCTGAGGTGGGTGGATCACCTGAGGTCAGGAGTTCGAGACCAGCCGGGCCAACACGTTGAAACCCCGTCTCTACTAAAAACACAAAATTAGCTGGGCGTGGTGGCGGGCGCCTATAATCCCAGCTATTCGGGACGCTGAGACAGAATTGCTTGAGCCCGGGAGGCAGAGGTTGCAGTGAGCCCAGATCGTGCCACTTCAGCCTGAGCAAGAGCGAAACTCCACCTCAAAAAACCCCACAAAAAACAGCCGGGCGCGGTGGCTCACGCCTGTAATCCCAGCACTCTGGGAGGCCGAGGCGGGCGGATCACGAGGTCAAGACATCGAGACCATCCTGGCCAACATGGTGAAACCTGTCAAAAATACAAAAATTAGCTGGGCGTGGTGGCGCACGCCTTTAGTCCCAGCTACTCGGGAAGCTGAGGCAGGAGAATCACTTGAACCTGGCAGGCAGAAGTTGCAGTGAGCTGAGATGGCGCCACTGTACTCCAGCCTGGCGACAGAGCAAGACTCCATCTCAAAAAAAAAAAAAATCATAGAATTCCATGCCACTCAACTCCTACTCCCAGCCCCCGCCCCTTTTTAAAAAATCTTTTTATAGAGACGGGGTCTAGGGGGTGGGGTCTCACTATGTTGCCAGGGCTGCTCTAGAACTCCTGGGCTTAATCGATTCTCCTGCCCCCAACCTTTGTGCTGAGATTACAGGCTGTGAGGCACCGTGCCCCAACCTCCCAGCACCTTCCTTGATGCTCACTCCTGCTCAGCCCCTCAGTTAAGGTGCTGCACTACACCTGGTCCGCAGGAGGCCTCGGCCGGAACTCGCTTTCAGGTGGGTCTACAATTAGTTGGGAAACAACGGGTTGCAACGCCGACCTCGTCTGGGACATGAAGAGGGGTGAACTACCAGGGTTTCAAGGTTGGAGGGCATTAGGTCGGGTCTCCGGGGGCGTGGGGTTGAGGCTGGGTTGTTCCACAAATTGCATCCCAATTTTGCACAACTGAGCAAGAAAACCCCCCTCAGCCTTCCTTGAAACTAACATTAAGGTAGTGGTTAGGTGTTAAAAACTGTTCCATGTACTTGACTGGTTTTACTTGACAACCGTATGAAGTATACATGAGAAACCTGCATCCCACAGAAGTTCAACTTGCTCAAGGCCAGTGTGGTACTTGGAGTTTTGCAGCCTCTCATTTTCCACAGGTGGAAGTCATCGCTGGCCAGGCACACACTGCACACCCACACAGAACCTAGTTCTTCAGTGGAGTATCAGGACCCCACATAGCCCTTAATTTTCAACTATACAGGTGCCAGGCTCCTGCTGCACACACTCATCCACCTGCACCTACAGCCACACTGAACCAGGGCACTAAAATACAAGGAAACTTTTATTTTCAATTTTCATCAAGAAATTTGCTGTGGTTTTTTATGCTTTTGGTTTTTTTTTTTTTTTTTTCCACTTTATTTCATTTAGCCGCTCAGTGGCTAGAGCCGCTGGGTTCCTGGTATTAAAAAGATGCCAACAGAGGTAGCTGTGTCTCGCCCAGGGGCCCAGCCCACTCTGAATACCCCCAAAAAAGGAGAAAAGAAAACACAAAATAAACCAACAAAATAAAACCAAAAGGAGGAAAAAATTCAGATCATTTTCTTCAAGCCTGGCAGGAACCCACAACAGTTTGTGTGTAACAGGCGTTACAGTGGGGAGAAGCCAGGGTCCAGAAGGCCAGCCCGCCAGCTCCTGCAGATGGCGCCGGCGCTACTGCTGCATGTCTCTCCTGCAGAAAGGGCACCACTGCCCCTCACTCCCTCCCCTCCCCCAGTGCGCTGGGGCTGTTCCTTTACAACATGGAAGATGGGCAGAAGGAAGGTGAGGGTCTCTCAGGCCCCCCGGGGAGAAGCTGGGACAAGAGAAAGTGAGGAAGGTCACTGCTCAGCGGTGGAGGTGGTATCAGTCTGCATCTTCACTGCTGCTGGGCTACCTAGAGAAGGAGACCCAAGGAGTCAGAATTCCAGATGATAGGAATCCACCCAATCTCAAGGGAATTCACTGACAGCCTACCCACCCAGTATGTAAAGCTAGGGACATACTACAAAGTTACAAGCTCCAGAATGGTTCTGCAGGAAGAGGTGGTGTCAAGAAGAAAATGGTCCTACCTGCTGTGGGGTAGGTTCGGGTGCCCGGTTTGCCAGGCGGCTGAGAATGTTACGCTCTGACATCTGTAACCTCACAGCAACTGGGGGAATTCGGGCAATGGTAGCTGGGAGTCGAGTCACATCGGCTTTCATGTCACTCAGCAGTTCTTCCAGCTGTTTCAGAACTGCAAAGGGAGAAAAAGAGGTGGTGAGCTGTGGTGGCCAAGACTGAGCTCCCTCTACCCTAGTGGACCAGTATCACTTCTCAGTGACCAAGTGACTGTGATGTGTTATCTTCTGTCACCTGACCTGACCTCCACCATGTTCAAATTCCTGCTCCTCATATTCCAGTTCCAACTGTTCATGATTTTGTGCTCTTAAAAGTCACCTAGGCCGGGCGCGGTGGCTCAAGCCTGTAATCCCAGCACTTTGGGAGGCCGAGGCGGGCGGATCACGAGGTCAGGAGATCGAGACCATCCTGGCTAACATGGTGAAACCCCGTCTCTACTAAAAATACAAAAAACTAGCCGGGCGTGGTGGCGGGCGCCTGTAGTCCCAGCTACTCGGAGGCTGAGGCAGGAGAATGGCCTGAACCTGGGAGGCGGAGTTTGCAGTGAGCCGAGATCGCGCCACTGCACTCCAGCCTGGGTGACACAGCGCGAGACTCCGTCTCAAAAAAAAAAAAAAAAAAAAAAGTCACCTAAACCTTCACTATCCCTTACTATTATTGTATTTCCTCTTCTTGAGCAGCTTATTCCTGTTTTTTCCCTTCTCTACCTTCAGAATCTGTCTCCCACCTCCATTATAACAGCATTCTTTTCCTTATTTCACCCTCCGCCTCCTCATAACCTTTTACTTTAATTAGAAACAAAACGCTGAAAGGGGTCTAGAATTTGAAGGGATCTTTTATCACCTGAAGTTACCTCTAAAGTATCCCAAATGACACTATATTATTCTGCTTTGCTTTCCATCTCAAGAACCTGAATATATTTAAAGTTAAAAGAGGTGGGGCCGGGCGTGGTGGCTCATGCCTGTAATCCCAGCACTTTGGGAGGCAGAGGCAGGTGGATCATCTGAGGTCAGGAGTTCGAGACCGGCCTGGCCAACATGGTGAAACCCCATCTCTACTAAAAATACAAAAAATTAGCCGGGCATGGTGGCGGGCGCCTGTAATCCCAGCAACTTAGGAAGCTGAGGCAGAAGAATCGCTTGAACCCGGGAGGCGGAGGTTGTGGTGAACTGAGATCACGCCATTGCACTCCAGCCTGGGCAACAAGAGCAAAACTCCATCTCAAAAAACAAACAAAAAAACAAAATTAGCAGGGCATGGTGGTGCATGCCTGTAATCCCAGCTACTCAGGAGGCTGAGGCAGGAGAATCGCTTGAACCTGGGAGGCAAAGGTTGCAGTGAGCCGAGATCACGCCACTGCACTCCAGCCTGGGCAACAAGAGTAAAACTCCGCCTCAAAAAAAAAAAAAAAAAGGTGGCCAGGGCGGGGCACGGTGGCTCACGCCTATAATGCCAGCACTTTGGGAGGCACAGGCAGGTAGACCACTTGAAGTCAGTTTGAGACCAGCTTTGCCAACATGGTAAAACCCCATCTCTACTAAAAATACAAAAACTAGCCACAAGTGGTGGCGCATGCCTATAGTTCCAGCTACTCAGGAGGCTGAGGCAAGAGGATCACTTGAGTCCAGGAGTTCAAGACCCACCTGGGCAAAATGTTGAGAGCCCATCTCTTTTTTTTTTTTCCGGAGTCTCACTGTGTTGCCCAGGCTGATAGCCAGTGCAATGGCACGATCTTGGTTTACTGCAAACTCCACCTCCTGGTTTCAAGCGATTCTCTTGCCTCAGCCTCCTAAGCAGCTAGGATTACAGGCATGTGCCACATGCCCAGCTAATTTTGCTATTTTTAGTAGAGACGGGGTTTCACCATGTTGGCCAGGCTGGTCTCGAACTCCTAACCTCGTGATCCACCCACCTTGGCCTCCCAAAGTGCCGAGATTACAGACGTCAGCCACCGCGCCCAGCCAAGAGCCCACCTCTTAAAAAAAAAAAAAAAAAAAAGAGGCAAAGAACTACTGTCCTTGATTGCCTCTAACATATTAACTCCCCAAGGATGGCAAAGGTCCCTACCAACTCCTAAACTCCCAAAGGAGCTCTGAAAAAGGTTTGAAAACAAATATATGTACATTGGGATGCAGTTAGATGAGGGAGGAGGCCTAATCAGCAGGAGGCAGGGGAGCCACTGGCTACCTTTGTGCAGGACTGCATTGGCTGGCTTGTTTCCTGCCATTGACTCCTTGGACAGGTGCTGATGACTTTCCGCCAAACACTCCACCTCAGCAAAGCGGGTGTTGAGGGCCATGGAAGGGTGAGAAGGGTCTTCTGACATGTTCAAGTAAGCAGCCCGGCGCAGCTGTTCCTCAATCACCAGAGCTTGTTCTAAGAGCTGGACAAGGGATAAGAGGAAACGGGAATTCAACTGATAACTCACTTTGCTTACTTCTGACTGGCCTCTCAGCTCACCTCTCATTGTTTCTGATAGTAATAAGAACCTATAAATAACTTCATGGACAGCTCATTCCCACACCCAAGCAGTTTAACTTTGCCTTGTATCTTTTTTCTTTCCCTTTTTCAATGTCCTCGTTTTTAAAACTCTTTACCCTTTAGGTTCTCTTATACAAAAGCAATAAAAACTCAATTTAGAAAATAGAATATCAAAAATTAACAACAGATGATCCCACCTTCTAGAAATATATCCTGATGTTTTTCTTTTTAGGTTTTTTTGTGCATAGTTTTTTACATAACTGAGATCATACTATATACATATCCATATTATGTTTTCATTTAGTTACACAGTTAAACATTTTCCTTTTTATCATCTACTCTTTATCAACTACTCTTCAAAAACACATTTTGGCTGGGCACAGTGGCTCACACCTGTAATCCCAGCACTTTGGGAGGCTGAGATGGGCAGATCACTTGAGGTCAGGAGTTCAAGACCAGCCTGGCCAACATGACAAAACCCCATCTCTACTAAACACACAAAAATTAGCAAGGTATGGTAGTGCACACCTGTAACTGCTGCTGCTCAAGAGGTTGAGGCAGAAGAATGCTTGAACCCGGGAGGCAAAGGTTGCAGTGAGCTGGGATCATGCCACTGCACTCCAGCCTGAATGGCAGAGGGAAACTCTGTCTCAAAAAAACAGGGTTATTTTGCTATTTTAAAATATTTTTGTTTTTTATTTCCTCTTATCGCCATCTCACTTCCATTCCTCTGAAAAGCAACCTTTCTAATATAGTAATACTGTGGCTTTTTGTGTAGGTTTTTAAAGACTGTGTTGTTTCATATGTATGTTTCTAAGTTACAGAATGATGTTTTCTGTACCTATAAAATGCTTTTTTTCTCCCACTACATACTTTTTAAAAGGTACACTTATGTTGTATGCACATGAATTTTGTTGCTTCTGTTGTTTAATGCCCCATAATATGAATACATGTTTTACCTATGCATTCTCCTAATACTGAACATTTAGGTTGCCTCTAGGCCCCCATCACCAAAAATCATACTGCAGAAACATTCATGCATATGTCACCTGATGGAGCTGTATTAAAGGTTCTTTGAAATATATCCCAAGAGGCAGAATGTTGGTTCTTAATTTATGAAAAGATTTTAATTACTTAAAAAATATATTCATAAAACCTATGACTCAACATATGAGATTTCTCATACCCTTCTCCTCTCCTAGTGTCAGCCAGCACTTCTATGCAGATGATTTGATGCTTCTCAAACATGTACCTTGAGCACTGGTTCTGATCCCGCTAGTGTATGGTGATGCGGGTAGGTAGTGGGAGGGGTGCTGATTTGTGAGAAATACCAAAAGACTTGTCTAAAATTCAGTATCATTCTTTTCTACAAACTGCTCGCTCTCTTCTTAAATGACAATTCACCTTTCTCAGTGACTCAGGCTCAAAATGTTATTTTCAGTCTCTTTCACTCTGTACCTCAAATCCAGTAAGTCAGAAGTTGGCGAGCTACAGTCTGTGGGCCAGCTCTGCCCCACCACCTGTTTTTATATGGCTGAAGAGCTAAGAATGGGTTTTACATTTTAAAATGGTTGGCAAAAAGTCAAAACAAGACTATTTCATGCCACTTAATGAGAATTATACAAAATTCAAATTGTAATATCCATAGATGAAATGCTGAAACACATCCTAACTTATTCGTTTATGTATCCCCTGTGGCTGCTTTCACACAACGAAGACGGAGTTAAGTGTGTACAACAGAGACCACATGTCCCACAAAGCCTGAAGCCTATCTGGCCCTTTAATAGAAAAGGTTTGGTTGGGTGCAGTGGCTCATGCCTGTAATCCCAGCACTTTGGGAGGACAAGGCAGGCAGGTCACCTGAGGTCCAGAATTTGAGACCAGCCTGGCCAATATGGCAAAACCCCATCTCTACTAAAAACACAAAAATTAGCCAGGCATGGTGGTACATGCCTGTAATCCCACCTACTCAGGAGGCTGAGGTAGGAGAATTGGTTGAACCCGGGAGGCGGAGGTTGCAAGTGAGCTGGGAGATGTCACCACTGCACTCCAGCCTGGGCAACAAAGCGAGACTGTCTCCAAAAAAAAAAGGGGGGGGGGGTTTATTAACCATTTTTGGTTTGCGGAAGGGTAAAAAGGTTTACTGACCCCTACAATAAGTCACTAAGTCCAGTAAATTCTTTGGTGTTTTGTTTCCTTTATCTTTACCCTTTTCATTTTCCACAACCAGCATCACAGCCCAGACCCTTAACACCTCATGATTATATGATAGTTTTATAATCTTATGAATGCTGTTTCCATTTCCCTTGGTCCTATCAAAACTCTGCTCACAAACTTTCAGTGGCTGCCCATTAACAACAGGGTAAAGTCCAAACTCTCTTATCTGGTGCCAAGAACCCACCTACTGACCTCTAGCTCTTCTACCTTTCTCTTTCCAACCTACCTCCCAACCATCACCCAACACAAATGTTTCCCTGCAGCTCAACTGGGCTATTTGCTGTTTCCAGACATACTAAACTTTGCTGCCTCATGTCTTTGCCCAACCTAATCCCTTTGTTCAGATACTCTTCTGTTCCTACCAAAAAATCTCCATCGCATTCCTCAAAACTTTATTCCAACGCCATCTTCTCCATAAAGCCATTTGTGAGTTCCCTCCCTACTCCAATCCTCTGGAGAACTTTTTTTTTTTTTTTTTAAAAGACAGGGTCTCGGCCAGGCGCGGTGGCTCAAGCCTATAATCCCAGCACTTTGGGAGGCCGAGACGGGCGGATCACGAGGTCAGGAGATCGAGACCATCCTGGCTAACACGGTGAAACCCCGTCTCTACTAAAAATTACAAAAAACTAGCCGGGCGAGATGGCAGGCGCCTGTAGTCCCAGCTACTCGGGAGGCTGAGGCAGGAGAATGACGTAAACCCGGGAGGCGGAGCTTGCAGTGAGCTGAGATCCGGCCACTGCACCCCAGCCTGGGCGGCAGAGCAAGACTCCGTCTCAAAAAAAAAAAAAAAA